>NC_137427.1:43078594-43123594 GCF_964374335.1 Astatotilapia calliptera | reverse complement strand
TGAGCGAACCCAGGTTTTTAAAGTACAAGCAGTGACATCCTCCTTTATCAAATCCAACAGTGTGGCCTGATAGCGGGAAGGAGGTGACCAAAGGAAGTAGCAGATGAGCAGTAACTGTGTGAACACGTCTGACGTTTTTATCTACATGGTGACGCTTCATTTGCTGTCTTGGAAGCAAAAACAAAACTGCTCTCTGCTCCTGGAAGCTGGGTTTGGTCAGCCAACTGTCAGCAGTTTGAACCAAAGATGTGTTGCATTCAAGTCAGTAATGTTGAAACTGGATTTATTCTGAACACAGGACAAGTACCATCAGATTTGATCCATTATGCAGTCCCACCTAGAAAGCATCTGATTGGTATGAGTTTGCTTTTGCAGCATAATGATCCCAAACACAAAAGTATATCTGAATAGAAAAACACACATTACAGCAGGACCTGGACATTAAGCAGTGTGGGATCAGCTTGACAAAGAACAGAAGATCGCCATTCAAAGAGCTTTGAAGAAATGACAGAAAGCTGCCTCACAGGTTTTAGCCTTGAACAATAAATGTGGTAACATCATTTGAAGGCATGGCGTACATTTTCATTGATCAATTCTAAAATCTACTCTAACCAGAATTTCAGCAGAATTAACTTCAGCTTATTGTGCAGCCCTCCAAAACTGTCCTTTCTCATTTTGCCCCATTAGAGATTGCCCTCGCCTGACGTCGCCCACACTGTAGAGCAGCGGTCCCCAAACTTTTTTGCACCACGGACCGGTTTATGCCCGACAATATTTCCACGGACCGGCCTTCAAGGTGTCGCGGATAAATACAACAAAATAAAACCAGTACCGACAAAAAGATTTACTCATAACACACGTAAAAGACCCAGGAAAACCGAGTTAACGATAAAAACGATAACAAAATAACACTGAAAACCGATAAAAACCCTGAAAACCAGACATTTCACACCTGAGCCTCAACTCTCGCGGCCCGGTACCAAACGACTCACGGACCGGTGCCGGTCCGAGGCCTGGGGACCGCTGCTGTAGAGGTCACCCCACTAAAACATGATCCACTAGCTAATCGTTAGGAATGACACATTGTATATCCAAACCTTTATATCTTTGCAAGAGAATATGTATGTATACCTGCAACAAGCGCGGTTTGTGAACTGATTTTTTAAATCCAGGGAACTTATAAAATCAAAAAGACGGCAACTCGGCCCAAACTAGCTGAAAAAGTTCAATATGAGTCTTTCTAATGGACATAGTTAATTGGTTTAGCTCATTCATCTTCTACAAGCTTAGCTGGCTATAGTCATTTCACCACAGATGAAACATCTGCAGATAATTGGGCTACACAAAGACCCTGGCACAGAGTCGTCACATGTCACTGTGAGGGTGGTGACCAAAGTCTGAGCTAAAAGGAAGGAGGACGACAGCATCACAGCGCTTCATGTTGTCTTTACTGCATGAACAGCAAACAGGCCAGACTTTTCTGAATGAAATGTAACACGCCACAGAGGTTAGACATGGTCAACATGAATAATAAACCAAACCGGTTTTGTAACAACAGGTTAAATCAGGAACAAACATCTGTAAAACTACAGTGTGCTTACTGAATGTAAAAAAGGAAAAACGTGTCAGAAAATTGGTTCACTATGTAACAAATAACAGTTCTGATCATCAATATTCAAAAGGTTTGTAACAAAGACATGAATGCAGCGATGCCAGTGACCCAGATGATCCTCAGGCTGTGGAAACACGCTCGTTTTATCTCCATGGAGTCCAGGGGTCAGCCAATCAATGTGCAGGACACATCTGCCATCATCTGGGTGAGGAGCGCAGAGGCTCCTGGATCCACCAGCTGTGTTTCCATCATACACACTCTGTTAGTCACTGTGTGCAGTTTCTCAACCCGGGGCTCAACACCCCGGCTGGGACCTGTAGATATGAAGTTTGTGGACAAGATGGATATAATCCAGTTTCCTCATGGATGAGACTGACCAAACAGTGACTCCCCCTCCATGGAGCATCCCAATTATTGGATTGTTGTTATTAGATATACTTTTTTTTAGAAAAGAAAATGTATCACATGGCTCTTTATCATTTATCAGAATGTTTAAGTCATCAATTACACGTTAAGGCAGAAACCGAAGCCTTCTCTGTTTGAAAGCAAAATGATGGGTGGATAAAACACAGCAGGGTTTAGAAACCTACATTCAATGGCAACTACACACAAATACCACAATGAAGAAGGAAGAAAGAAATGAAACTCCTGTTGAACGAACCCCAAACTTCGGCCTGACTCACTGCTACTTTCTTTACAGTGGTTGAATCATCAGCTACTTATAGTCTACAGCAGCTCACTGCTCAGGTCAGCGTCTGCAGTGAGCTGTGTTCGTGTGCACCGCCCCGTGTCCTGGCGTTGGAGCAGCAAACAGTGCTGCCACACTGCTGCATGGTTCTTAGGGGGTTACTGCAGTTCACACAGATTCAATGCCTCATTTTCAGGTTTCTGCACGAGCAGGAACCAAGCACAGCCGAGAAGCCTGGAACTGCTTCACTGATCCCAAGCCAGCAATTATTTGATGTATTATTTAGTCTATTAGATTAAAATGTAAACTTGCACATGCATGTAGTCAAGTTTAAGAAAAAAGTCCTTTGCATTTAGAGTTTTACGAAGTCAAACTAAAAACAAAGGTGGGCTCGTCAGGTAGGGAGTTACACCTGAACGTGTTTTACACCATCTGTTAAAGGCAACTGCAGAACACGGGTCATACACAGCAGACTGGAGACCAGGTGAGAAACTGGGGGGAAGCGTAGGATCACTGAATCACCGCTACTTTAAATCAACCTGACTACTAAGTGCTGCCAGTCAGGGCCTGTAAGGTGTGTCCAAAGAAAGAAACAGCTGACTGGGAGCTGCACACAGTCACGGTCAGCAGGTAAAAACACTCAAAGAAGAAAACACGACAGAAGCTGATGGAATGTGTGTGACGAAGCTGCTAAATGGTCCACATCAGTAACTAACTAACTGCATTTAAATTATTAAAGATTAAAATAAGTCATTAGTAGCATAAAACATGTTCTGCTCCTGTGTTGGACGTCTCCATCATCAGCCCCCACCAGCCAAGCTCCTCCACCAAAGAGTGACCTCAGGTCCTCTTCACACAACTGGGATGGTTTACTGCAGTTTGCTTTGATACTCTGCTAAATTACATATTAGGGACATTCAGGGAAAGGGGCGGGGCCTGATTCACAAGTAAACAGAACACTCTGAAGAGGAGCATGAAGACAAAGGTGGAGGAGGAGCTAGCTGACCCACAGTGGACCCACAGATTCCATTAACAAGTCCAGTGTGAGTAATACAAATGGTCCTATTTGTCCTTCTTGGATTCAGACTCCACCCCCTGGGCTTCAACTCCCTGCTGCTCTGGCTCCTCCTCCTCGGGCACTGGGGGGAACTGGGATTGGCTGACCTTGTCTCCTCTGGTCTTGCTGAGCTTCTTGGACTTCTGGTAGAGTTCGTTCAGGTTGAACTCTCGGATGATGTTCTCCTGATGGAAACAAGCATGCAAAGTCTTAAATATAAAGACTCTAAGTGTCAAGTATATGGATCAGGAGGGGAACAGCTGACACTATAACTGGTGTGCAAGTTTCTGGAGCTCACAGCTCTGCCTAAGCTCTGCCTTTCCCCTCAGCCCAACCAGTCAAGCCTGACCCTGGTTAGAATGAAGGGATCTTCCTGTTAAAGGGGAGTTTTTCCTCTCCACTGTGGCCAGGTGCTTACTCACAGAGGACTGTGTTAATATTGGGCTTCTGTCACTTATTGAAGATAATTACAACAACTCAATTTTTAATTTCAGTCTGAAGTTTTTAAAGAAACATGTTTCTTATCCCATGTCAACCCTGCAAAGAAGAAGATACAAAGTTACTTTCTCATGCACAGATGTAAATATTTGTAAAACATAAATGTTCTGATTAACACCGCTTACCTTCAGCATTTCAGATATTTCCTTATTTTCTATAATTGGAGTAAATGTAAATAGGATTCTGTGTAACAATCGCACACTGATGGAACAAACGGTGACCCCAGGGTCAGACGACGCACTGCGAACTTGTTTTCTCTTTTTTAGATTACTTCGCACGTCGTTCGCTCCACTGACCACGTTTTAACGGACAAACAGGAGGCCACAGTGCCATGCGACCAAGTCCAGGTGTTACTGAGAAAAAGAACATCTTTGATATTACAGGTGTTCACCTTTAGCACACCAGCAGCAGCAGTCTCACCTCAGTGAAGCTCCATGACACAGCCCTGCCCTTCTTGTCCACCTGAGGGCGCCGCATAACTTCCTTCCCTCCTTGGAACAGCACCAATGATGGAAGCTGCTTGGAGAGTGGAGATGCTGACACCTTGTACCTGCAGAACAGGGAGTGCTCATATGTATGTGGGGAGCCAAACGTCACCGAGAAAACTGATTTAAAAGGGTCTTACTTTTTGGAAACCTCTCCATAGCGTCCAATGTCCACTTTGCCAAACTTTAGGCCAGCACAGTTATACCTATTCCACAGAACAGAAGGCACTGAAGTTACTCCTGAACGCAGATGAAGACACGCCACGATTTCACCAGAGGACGGTCTCAGCCTTACTTGAGAGAGAGATCAGCGTACACAGAAGCGAAGGACTGGCACTCTGGAGACCAGTTGGCAAAAAACTCGACGATCCACGTCACACGGCCGTCTCTCGCCAGTTCATCCTGCGCACACACGGTAAACACACACTTTAAAACAACTGGACGTAAGTGTGTTTCACCAACAACCAAACCTCTACCACCAACTCTTCCACTTGTACTCACATCAATAGTTTTGTCACTGAAGTATTTGATGTACTCGGGTCCCATGTACAGAGGAGGCTTACAGGTCATCAAAAACACTGAAACACACAGAAGATCACAGCATCTCACACTCAGTCTGCTGCTTTTTCAGCTGACTCCAGTGAACTGCTCTCAGCAGGATCTCACATATTAGTGAACTTACTGTGTCTTTGTATGTTAACATATTATTTCCCTTGTCTGAGGGAACGTCAGCCCACTAAGCATCCAATGAAACACACCTTATTTTCTTATATCTCCAGTTTTCAGTGTAACTCACTTCCAGCTTCTCGTTTCAGATTTCTATGACTGATCGTAGCACACTAAACATCAACTCATGACAACTCTAAAGGCCTTTGATCCGTTAATTCATCACAATCTTAGAATGGACAACTGGACAAGTAGATGACGTTCAAACTCCGACCCCTCTGTCTCGATCCCTTGCTCTGCTGTTTTAACCGGTTTGAGCCTGTGACTCTTTCTTCTTTGGAGGATGTGGTCGGCCACCTGAGGCCCTCCGGTTCTCCAAATGATCCTGTCCCACCACAGCTTTTTCAGGAGATGTTTCCTAGCATAGGTCAGGCTGTTCTCACTGTTATATACAGCAGATGTGGTGTAGTCCCTGCTCATTTCAAGCATGCATCAGTACAACCCCTGCTTAAGAAACCTGCCCTGGACCACACTGTATTGGCTAACTTCAGGCCTCTCTCCAAGTTGTCTTTTATGTCTAAAATCTTAGAGAAAATTGTACACTGCCAACTGATGGATTTTTAAATGAGAACGGTTTCTTAGTCTTCCAGTCAGGTTTTAAAAACTTTCATAGCACGGAGTCAGCACTCTTAAAGGTTTTTACTGATATCCTCTGGTAATCATGTTGTTCTTGTCCTCCTTGACCTAACAGCTGCCTTTGACACTGTAGACCACAACATTTTGCTGTCTCGCTTCACCATCTTGCAGGCATTCGTGGTACTGCCTTGAAATGACATCTATCTTTGTGACAGAACTTTTAGTGTTAACTTTTTAAGGTTGAGTCCTTCTCTGCCGCTCTTCAGCTTGGGGTCCCACAGGGCTCAATTTTAGGGCCTCTGCTTTTTTCATTATATTTACAGCCCCTGGGAACCATCCTCAGAAGGCACGGATTATCCTTCCACTGCTATGCTGACGACTGTCAGATTTATCTGCCTCTGAAGCAGAACGATGCCTTCTCTATTAAACCACTTTATCAAATCTTGGATGTTCCTAAACTTTCTAAGATGTAATTCAAGCAAAAGAGAGGTGATTGTGTTTGGTCCCAGTGGACCTTGTGAACCCTCCACTATTGACCCCTGGCAGAGTACTTTAAACCTGTCAAGTCCAGTTTTTATCATTTAAGGTGTTTGGCAAAGGTAAGACTATTTTATCCAGGCCGCATTTTGAAACAGTAATGCATTACTGTAATGTGCTGTATTGTGGAGTTAGTCGGCGTCTTCTCTCTCATCTGCAGCTGAACTGGTAAAAGAGAGCACATGACTCCCATCCTCGCCTCACTCCATTGGCTGCCTGTATATCTTAGAGTTCATTTTAAAACTCTGTTTTCAAATGGTTAAACGGTCTTGCCCCACCTTACCTCTCTGAGCTTCTGCATCCTTACTCACCCCCAGGTTTCTCAGGTCAGCTGACAAGCTGCTCCTGGAGGTACCCAGGTCCAAGAGGAAGCTCAGAGGGGGCGGGGCCTTCTCTGCAGCACATTAGAGAGGCCCCTTCACTGTCCACTTTTAAAACGCGTCTTAAAACCCATTTTTACTCCTTGGCTCATGACAAGGAGTAAAAATGATTTTATTGTTTTAAATGTAATTCTAATTCTCATTTTATATTATTTTACTTTTTGCTATTTGTGCTAATTTTATTCATTTAAATATCATTTTAATTATCATCTTATTTTTATATTTTTATCCTTTTATATATATTTTTTTAACTTACTGAAAATATCATTTCTGGCATGTCAGGTGTACAGCACTTAGTGTTCAGCTGGGGAGTTGTTCTGAAAGTGCTATATAAAGAAATTGCTTGCTTACTGTTGCATATATACATGTTTGCACTAAGGCCCGTGGCACTTGTACTGTTTTTTTTATCCTACTGCGGTAACAAACTCCTTTGCGGGATGAACAAATGGTCTTTAGCCTTCTCTCTCCTGTAGTTTGTTTGGCCCTGTTCTTCCTGTTAACGTGGAGTTCTCCCCACCAACAGTCTCAGTGATCCTGTGGGACCAGACGGTTTCTGTGAGGTGCTACTGTCTAAACAATGAGCTGACAGACCTATGCAGAGCGTCAGGTAGAGCAGCCCCATCCTGATGTCCAGTCTGAAGAACAGGATCACATTGGCCACTTTGCTGAACAGGATGATGTTGCCCACATGTTGCTCCACAGTTACTGACACAAACAACACAGAGACACTTTCATGTTTTAGTCAATGCTTTAAAACAGATTAGCAGCAGATAATAAACAGCCCTAATCAATGATGAACACTTGGGCTGTTCGATATAACGATATATATCGGATGACGATATAAAACGTTTGAGTCTGAGGTTTATTTTTTAGCACCTGGCGGCTCTTTTTGCTTCTCATCCGTAAACACTCTGCATACTGTTTCACGTCATTCAGTTTATTTTGAAAAGTCTCAACAGGATCTTGAGCTTTATTGTGAAAGGTTTATGTGGAACATAAACAAGCGGACACACGATGCTGTTACCGTCGTTGTTGCTAACGACAACGCATAAAAACAGGCGCTTGTCCGTCCGTAGTGTGGTTATATTAAATATAAGAGAAAGAGAGAACTTGAAGAAATTAATAATAACTACAGGGACATCAGAGCCATGAACAAATATTGCTGTAAACAGTTTATTTTGCGACAGCATGAAACAAATGACAGCGTAAAATGAAACGACAGATGTTTTTATATCGTCATCCGATATATATCGTTACATCGAACAGCCCTAGGCTTTTCCCCGCAGCACGCCGTGTAATAAATACAAAGAAAATGGCGCCGTTACAACTTATGACTAAAAATGTATCGTTTCATGCATCGATTAAAACACTCGACTCCAGCTACAGGACGCCCAGCTGGAAACACTTCCTGCAAGTCAAGCTGCCCGAGATTCACAGAACTTACAGAAAATGTTAAATGTTTGTGATTTATATCGTTATCGGGGCGATGGGATATGAGATTGTGGTCATATCGCACAGCCCTGATGAACGCGGTGATGCAACATCTTTCAAATTCACTACTAAATGTGAAACAGAGCTCTGTAATGGGCTGAATCTTGAGGAATTCACTGAACAGCCAATTTAAAAGCCTCCTGACAGAGAACATCACAGAGCGCTGGATAGCACACAACTCATCCACACTATGAAAAAGACATTTACTCACTCGCCCGGCGGTTCTTCATCATCACGATGGCACTGAGGAACATGAGGATCTCCACCTCTCTCTGAGAACACAAACATGGCCTTTGTTACTCTGCCGTCTCTGCTCCACTCGCACAGCCTCTACAGCTCTGACACGATTTGCTAACACAGCTTTTCCCATTTGACTGGTTGTTGTTTACACCTTTGTTACTCAGCTGATTTCAGAAACAAACAAAACTGTGAGATGAGCAGAGAGAACACTAAGATGATTTTCATTTTAGCTCTGAACAGATTTTAAAGCCCTGTTCTGATACTTGCACAGGTGCTGTATCTCTTCTGTCAAAACAGCAACTGCAAATAAAGCACCACATCTGCCAAATAAGTCATTTACAGTGATGTACACCAGTCAGACTGTGAGGAAACAAAGGCATGAACACTTGTTTCTAATTCCAATTTGGACACATTGTTCTCATAGATGTGAAACACAGGATTGCATGAGGCCAGACCATCAGTACAAACAGTTGTGCCCAAGTACAAGTTACTCAGATATGTCACCACTAGGGCTGGGCTATATCGTACCGTTCACGGTAATACCGGTGCAATGTTGGGCAACGATAGGAAAATGAAACATGGCGATAGAATATGGGTAAAACGCGCATGCGCAGTGCCCATGTTTACATATGCACATGGCGGGGACGCAGAATGAGAAGAGCGAAAGTGGATCGTTGAATGAAACCATGAACCTGAACTGGTTTGTAAAAATGCTGCAGCTTCACTGGTTTAGCTTTCGTCCGTCAGATACACAACAAAGCACTATTTTTGGTAGAGCATGCTAGCGGGCCGTCGTTATTACCGTGTTGTTTGGAAAATACGGCGCACTTAAAATCAATCCTTTGCTTTGTCTGAAAGTCGACAGAGCCCCTTATAATCCCGTGTGCCTTATGTATGAACTCTGGTTGTGTTTATGACCTCGAAACGATTTTATGTGCACGGCGCTCGAAAATCTGTCAAATGTTTCAGTACGACTTTGCTGAGCTACGAAGCCGCACCGCTTGATGGATTGTGGGAGCGTTACGGCTATCGTAGGCGGAGCCTCGCGGAGTGATACGTGCTGTGCTTCAGCATAATGTTACCGTATTGTGTGTGTATAAGCTCTTTTTAAGTGTTGTGGATGTTATACATGGTTATGCTGAGGATATGTCGGCCAGTTTCCACTGGAAATGCCTTTTGGTTAAACTGTCAGCGAGGAGTTTGCACTGTTACATTTTTATATAACTTTAATGCACATAAAAAACAGCTGCTTGTTTAAGTGAAAATACATTGATGGTTTTTGCACTAATAAAGTTGAGGAGTTGTAAAGTATTTTGTCTCGTCTCAATTATATCGTCAGTTATATCGTTATCGCAAATTTTCAAATGTATATCATGATAAATATTTTTGGTCATATCGCCCTGCTCTAGTCACAGTCTACATCTACAAGAAGACCAATCTGTCTCCCACAAACGAGAGGAAACAGTCCAGAAACCAGCAGGGCTCAAGCCTCATGACCTGGAAACTGCTAGAACACCAGTGTCTGTCTTTGCTGTGGAGGGGCTTCACCCTCTCCACAGAAAGCTCCACTCAATTTTGCAGCTTCCCATTTGGACAAGCCGAAGGCTTCTTGAGAAAGGTCTTGTGCCCGGACATGATGAAGATTGAGCTCTTTGGCTATATTAACAAGAATCATGTTTGGAGGAGTCAAGTTGAGGGAAACCTAAGAACACCGTAGCAACTGTCAGGCATGGCGGCAGTAGCATCACGCTCTAGGGCTGTTGCTGCCAGTGGTACTGGTACCCTGCACAATGTGGATGGAATAATGAAGACAGAGGAGAAGGACTACATGCAAATTCTTCAACTTCACCTCAGATCAGTGGCTAGATGGTTGAAACTTAGAAGCAATATGATGTTCTACCAGGATGAGGAACCCAGGAACATCACAACTGGTTCTGCAGACTAATGTTAAGTTTGACCTCTGACCCCAATTTGTGGACTATGCCTGGGCTAAGAAACAAACCAATTTAAATGAACTCTTCCAGTTTCGTAAAGAAAAGTGGTCAAATATCCAGACTAGATTATGCCAGAAGCTCATTAACCAAGTGTCTGGTTGGGGTGCAACTTTGTAAGACACATATATTCTTTTTTTTTTTAAAGTCACTAGAGATCTATGCAGTACACCAAAGAACAGCTTAAAGAACCATTAAAAGCACAACTTCACCACAACATTCATGAGTGTATATAAACTGTAAGAGCTCTAACGGGACATTAAATTCGGTTCCATTTGGCTTTTATTATTATTACAACAACAACCCTCATTCTGTGATACCCCGATTTTGCCTCCCCTCCTGCAACCTTCAGGACCAACACAGTAACACTGACACCCCATGTTCATTCTTGTATTTTAACAGACCTTCATTGATATGCCGTAAGCAATAAAACACATTAATCAACAGCGGAAAACTACAAATGAATCATTTTCACTTGTGTATCTTAGTCAACAAGTCCAGGAACATCAATGAGTTGCTTTTTGGCCGCTGTTTGGCCTGACAGCTAAAGTCATCTGGCCCTCGTTACCACAGCCTGTGCATTGGTCCAGCATTCACTGACCGGCTAGCTGCTAACACATTCGGGAAAACGACCAGACTTTCTGGCTTTTTCTACGGACCCAGTCGAAGTCGCAGGAGTTGCCGTCTTCTCGCTGTGTGGCCAGACGGTCACAGATGCCGGGCGTCTTGCGGACAGCTAGAAATGCTACAGACATGAAGAGAGATGCTACGTAATATGGCTTCAGCAGCCACTTGTACACCTGCGGTAGATGGTACAGAAAAGCGAATAATGGCGTCAACAAAGCCATCTTGAAGCTAACTGTCGTACAACAACTAACCCGGGAAATAAACCCCGCAAAGACGGAGGTCAGCAGTGCTAAACCGTTAGCTTAGTATAAATGGCTCTGCGCTAGCAGAGCAACGTGAAGGGGGTCGGAACCACAGCTTCCGACATAGATGTTAAAAATAAAAGCATTGAATTTTATATTGTGGATCGTTACTTTTGGATTCAACCTTTTTGTATATCTTTGTAGTCATTTAATGGAAAAAAAAATAACGGTGCGATAGATATTTAAACGCACTGCCGCTGTTTCTAGGCCTAAAATGACTCATGTCGCCTTTTAATTTGAAGCTGGCAGGACTAACGTCCTGTGTAAGTGTAAGCTGGAAGATGCTGCACGTTCAGTTTTATGGAGCACGAGCAAAAATTGTGTTTCACGTTTTTGTGCGCGTGCGATTCTTTTGTTTACAGCTGTGAATTATCTAAGTTTTTTTGTTTGTTTGTTTTTGTGTGAATTATCTAAGTTCTGTACTCATTATTACGTCAGTAGATAGCGCTCACAGGCTCAACGCATGCGCAACTCAGAAATAAATGACCTGGGCACGATGATGTGTCTACACATGAAAGAGAAATAAACAAACAACCGATTTGAAATAGCATCTTCAGGCATTTTGTTACTAACAGCCTGTTGCAGTTATGTGTTAGGATTTCTTTTATTCAATCTATATTTTTTTAAAAAGATAGACATTGTGTTCTTAAAATATTTGAAGGAAACTGGAGAAAAAGAGAAGAGAAAGAATTGACAGGCCTCAAAAACTTCATCTTCAACAGATAAACTGTATCATGTCCAGGACCTGAAAGACCTCATCAGAAAGATTTGTATGGCACTCCATCACATGTTGACATGAGGTGAAAGTAAATGTTGCACTGAGCTCCTGGTTAAAAGCCATGAATGAGACTCCTCAAGGGAAACATCTAGAAAAACAAGGAAAAGAAACTTTCACAATATGTGAAGTTACAGCCCAATTTCTCCAAATGTATTAGACAAACAGATAAGTCCTAAACTCCTTGATATGCTGATGTTATGTCAGTAATTGATGCAGACATCAAATGTTAAGCCTGTACACACTTTGTCATGGATATAAGAGGACTCGTAAAAAAAGGTGTACTAATAAATAAATCAAAAATGTTAATCAAGTCATCGGATTTATTCCAAATTGGAAAATACTTTTCTGTCCACCATTTGTGTGACTAACAGTCTCACCTCCAGGTGGCTGTTGTTGCAATCTGGTGACATATAGATAAAACTGGATTGTGCTGTACAGATACTAAGGAGTCCTGTCATGGCCCGTGTGCAATCACACAACTCTTACTGCAGAAAAGGCAGTTTGGAAATTTCAGTGACATTACAATTGTTGTGCATTACTGTAAAATCAGTGCTGTGAGAGTGACTTTAAGATCACAGCCTGATTAAAAACACAATCTAACATAAAGGTTATTGCCCCTGGAAATAGCTGTAAGATATTAAGACAGCGAGATCACAGGATGGCCAAAAATGTACTTTGAAATGAGATTCTTGTTTCATTGGAACAATAAAGTACGATGACAAAGAATAAGTGCACCTATAACAACGAGTATCACTGCTGAGGAGTTTAATGTTTTACGTGCAGACTCGGGCTGCTTGTCTCCTCTTGACATTTTCTTATTTAAACGTCGGAAGCTGAAAATTTAGCAGCACAACACTGTTTCCTTTTCCCATCAAACATTTCTTTCAGTCATCTGTTTATCAGTGTGATATGTGACTAATATTTTTTTTGTAAAAACCAATAACACAAATACAAGAGTAAATATTTTATCAAAGATACATGATGACTCGTGCAAAACAACATTATAACATAGTCAAAAAAGTTTTATGACACTCTGACACTTTCAAAGCATAAGAACAGAAGTTCTTACACACACACACACACACACACACACACACACACACACGTGCCCTGAAAACGTTGTCATCATGCTAGTCCACCGCCATATTATTAGGATCATATTTTTGGTGCTATGATCGTGGATTTTTACCGAGTTATACATCATCATATATATCAGACCTTCCCAAAGTGTGGGGCCTGCCTCCCTGGGGGGGCGCAGAGCCATTGCAGGGGGGCGCGGTATGAAAAGGGGGGGGAGAAAAAACAAAACTCTTGGACACTGCTAGCACGGGGCGCCCACACAAACACAAAGCAGGAGATGAAGCGTCGCTGAATATGTTTCCAAACCAACTTCATTCTGAGCCAAAGACTAGAAAATCTGGTGAAGCACATCTGCCCTTTGGCTTCACCTGCACAGGTGCTGAGGTAGGTCTCCCTGCAGGTTCCCCTTCTTCAGGAGCAGCGCTGGGCTGTTTAAATCACAGACAAACAGGATCCCACAGCTGTTTGTGTTTTTAAACCCATTTTGCACAGAGAGGCATTTTTTGAAAAATGCATTGATAGCAATGTTGAATATTATTACACATACAGTAAAATAATCACATCGTGACGCCTCTGCCTTTGTAAATGGAGGGACAGTAACTGCGTGTAACCTGCAGATAGTCAGATTAACAGTATTTAGTCTCTATCTGCCATTCTGCAGTTCATCTCATGTAAACAATAACGTGGCCACAGCGTGACGTGGAAAAAGTTACATACCTTTGACGCTGCGTGACGAACTCTGTATTCCTCGTCCACACGTAAACGCAAAAAAAGGAGTTTTAAAAAATCTGTTTTCGGTGAATCGAAATATCGTTTACGTGGACGAAACAGCTGCGTGTTCAAAATCACCCGTGTAGGTGCGGACGCAGCGTGACAGAGTTAGTAGCTTATGTTATTACTTCCTGCAGATTACTTGTATTTGCTTAATTGTTCACTAAATGTTTGAGGTGTGAAATAAACAGCAATGGAGCAAAATATGGGCGTGTGGTTGGAGGAAGGTTTTTTTGTTTTGTGGGGGGGGGGGGGGCATTTTTCTTGTGAAACAAAGGGGGGCCCAGCAAAAAAAGTTTGGGAACCACTGATGGGACGTTCTGTATCGAGGCTTCGAAACGTGTGTCGAGTAATGGAGGGGGCGTTTCCGCGAAGCGCGTATCGAGGCTTGCTTCATTTATGGGAGGAGCTGAAAATGATGACGTCCGAAGCCTCGCTGCCCGGCTGTACCACGTGACTGGTTCAGGAAGTGGTTCGAACTTTGACAGCGATATAAACCCTCAGACTTCATTCAAAATGTGGGTGTTTGATGGAGAGTTGTTAGTGAGAGTTAGAGACAGTTTGGAGGTTTATGAGAGTGAGGAGAGAAAGTCAGGAGAGAATGGAGCCAGCTACGAAGAGAAGGATGTCCTCCCCTGTGTGGGAACATTGTGATCTTATTCCTCCCAACAAGGTATGTAAATTTCTACAGAAGATGTATTGTCATGATACTGATGGTGCAATACAATTTATGTTGAGCTGTCTGTACTTTTGTACAAGGTGAAGTGTTTGCTATGTGCCAGGGAGCTGGGATATAACAACAACATCCATGCTTAGGCACTACAGAGCTTTGCATGAGAATAAGAGGAACACCGATTGTGGAGCAAGACCAGGTGAGCCATCAAATGCCATGATAATATAGCATGCAGTAATGTTACTAAATGATATAACAATATTATACAGCTGTTATAAGTTACGTGTGTGATATTTATATTTGTGCTTTATCTTTATTGTCTTTCCTCAGGAGAACAATCTCAAATAGATGAAGACCTGGTTACCATGGTGATTGAGGACTCCCAGCCATTTAGCATTGTGGAGGACAAAGGATTCAAAAGATTTGTTAAATCATTAAATCCTAGCTATGTTCTCCCCACTAAAAAGGTCATAAAAGCAGTGAAAATCAGCAGCACGTTTAAGCTTGATCAGCTGTTGTTAGAATTTATTTAATATTAATTTCTAGTATCAGCTGATGTTTGCTGGAGCCACAGCTGTAAAGCTGCTGGTCATGATGTCGGTTTGGTTATGTGGTGAGAGGGAAACATGAAGATGAAACCAGGAGATGTCCTTACTGAACCATCAGAGCTGTGATGGAGAAACAGGTTTACCTTTTAGGACATGAATGAGTTGAAGTTATGAACTGTTTCTGAGAGACAAATAACACCAGGATCCTTTTCTAAGTAGCTGACAGCTGCCAACATCTGTGAACAAATATAATCCTATAAAGTGGTTCTATCTAGTGTGTAACTGTTGATATAGAGCATTATTACATTTATTGCTAATGCAATCATATGGCACACTGACCTCTGAGGAAAGTTTAGATGCACTCATCATCAGAATGTTGCCGACCCCTGCTCTAGAAAGACTCATGCATACTGTACCTGTAATCTCATTGAGTCAGTTAATGCTGGTGATGTGTAACTGTGTGATCTGAATCTGTATTGATTGTCAGAGAGTAATTTATGTTTATCTCAGAACTTTTCTAATAACATATTTCTAGTGATGTGTATCTGCAGTTACAGCACAACATGACTCATTTCCTGTTGATGCGATGCATATGTTGATTAGCGGTTCTGAGATCTCTTCCATGACCTGCTCAATAATTAACAACTGTTATAGTGACATTATTACAATCAGTGGATATTTTCTATTCACACCTGTTTCCAATACAGTTATTTCCACATTTATTTTTTATTTTTTCCAAATATATCTGCTCACTCCATCATGTCATAGAAAGAGGGAAACATTGCCTCTGTTGGTGAATCCAAACCCATGATGTCATCCTCGTAGCTGACATCATTTTTAACCCTTTGCTTATTTTATTTTTAAAAATCTTTTATTATTATTTATTTTTTATTTATTCCTATTTCACAGCCTTATATCAAACACATGAGCTGTATTTCAAGCACTGAATTTACACTGTAATGATGTGTTTGTTTGATGGTGCAGTAGCTGGTGTGCAGATAGTTCCCTCATCACTTCCGCCAACGTGAACAGGAAAAACATGTCAGTAGGACACAGAGAGAGGACCGGGGGGCGTGGGGGGTCGTCACTCCTATGAATATGGTGGGGGTTGTTTTTTATGTTTAACTGAGAAATGATCCTCCAAAATAAATGTCATGTTACAGCAGCTGCTGTGTTTCGTTTTTATTTAATACTTATTTCATCTGTTCGTTTATCTTTCTTCATCGGTTTGTTCATTTATTTATTTTAATTTCAAAATGTGTGTCATTGCTGCACTTCCGGCTCAACTGCTGGTTCAGGATCGGTTTCCTGCAGTAAGGCGCAAGTGTTCCCGCCACAGACGGACCTCAGATCAGCTGTTGGGGTTAGCCTCTGCCTCCCCATCTTCTCCAATCACAGCTCCGTCCTGTCTGTGCCAAGTGTTGAGCTCGACAGAGGTGGGAGGGAGAGGGGGGTATAAAGGAAGTCGTACCACTTGGTCTTCAAAATAAGAGTCTTGAACTGAACCCTCAGGGTAACCTTACAAAAATGGAGAAAAAAGAAATACCAAATATTACCACATAAAGCATGATGATGTATCAACTCTTTCAATAATATTCTTGCTAATAACCTGTTGTGTGATTTGTGCAACCGTGTAGGTTTAAGCAGCCCTGTCCTGACCGAACTTGTTCCATACATGCATCACGTAGAAAGCATCTTCCCAGTAAACACTCCTGTTTTGTAGCGTTAGTTAGTCCCTCTGTCTCTGCAAACCTTCCGTTTGTGTTGTTGGCCGCAGAACTCAGTAACTCAGCTTAGGCTTTGTTGCTGTATATTCAATCTAATCCATCAAACACACACACACACACACACACACACACACACACACACACACACACACACACACACACACACACACACTGAATAAATACTCGATTAAGAGTTTTGCTGTGAAGTGTCGAGCAGGAAGCAGTCCGAGTGCCTCTCGGGCGCTTGGTTCGGCCACTTTCGTTTGTGGTATCCGTCCCAGCCTGCTCCCGGCGAAGCACGGAGACACACGGGATTAGGAGCAGCAGATGCTCCGGTCCTCGGAGCGCAGGACGTCCCCGGTCACACCGACGTGTCTACCTGTGCCTGTGGAAGCTCCCGTTATCAGCAGCGAGGGAGGCGCATTACAGGGAGGCTCAGCACGCTGCATCAGCGGGACTCTTTATTCTAAAGCAGCAGGTTTAACGGGGCCTGTCAGTCTTAGTTAGTCAGGCAGTCTGGTGGAGCCGGCCCGATGTGATTGGGTGGAGGTGGTGGTCACTCTGGCTGCTGGTGTCATGGTTCCAGTCGGAGATGGGCCCGAGCTCTTGTTCGTCGGCGCAAACAGCGCAGTGATACGCGGTGATGCGGATCTCTTGCTGTAAATCCACCTGCAGCCACCGTAAGGGCTGCTGTTCCTAATAATGTGCCTTTAATGCTTCCGCAGGGCTCTGCGTGTATGGCCGGCTCCCGGTGCCGTGGAACTGCGGCATCCATCAAACGTGCGGGATGACGGAAGGAACCGAGCCTCCTCTCTCACCCACACGCTGAGGAGGCGTTCATGGGCAGCGGGAATTCCAAACACTGCGTGACTTGAACGAGTTGAAACTTTGTCAGGCAGGAGCTGTTGGGGCAGCATGGGGGGGTGATGAACAGATGAGACGTTTGGCTCAGTAACGGAAGAAGGACATAAACTGAGCAGTAACCTACAGCACACACTGGGGCGACCACAGCAGCGCCGTGGTTAAACAATACTGTCGGCTCATTGGTCTCTGTGACACTATGATGGTGGGAGGCACCATCACCTCGTACCCGAGGACTGCGGTGGTCTGAGAATCAGGGTTTCAGAGCATCTGGAGAACTGTCAGCACTATGGACTACCACTCCGAGTGCTGCTTCTGTGACCCTGAGGAGGGTCACGGCAGCCTCGATGAGCCAGCTCTGCATAGCATCCACGCACCCAACCGGATCCGGCCCTCCTCGTACCGAGCCTTGAGGAGTGCTGTGTCCAGCCTGGCCCGCATCGATGACTTCTTCTGTGAGAAGATCGGTTCAGGCTTCTTCTCGGAGGTCTTCAAGGTATGTGACCTCACCTGAGTCAACTGCAGCGTCAGAGTAGTCCTCTGCTGGTGTGCCCCATAATCCCCCCGTGAAGAAGCCATGTTTCCTTCATCTTCCCACACATTCAGATAGACAGACAGTGGCTGGGGTCTGACACTTTATAGCAGGTGTGGGGAACTCCTCGAGGGCCGGTGTCCTGCAGCTTTTAGATGTGTTCTTGACCCAACACAGATGATCCACATGACCTCCTCAACATGTCTTAAAGTTCTCCAGAGGCCTGATGATGAACTAATCATGTGATTCAGGTGATATCTACAACCTGCAGGACGCCGGCCCTCCCTGCTCTGCTTTATAGCCTTTACAGATGAGTTTCCTCTGCTGAGAAAATCAGTTTGTCCTGCTTTTGTTTTTGCTAGATTTCTGCTAGCTTTAGATGTTGGAGGTGAAAGGTGTGCGGGACAGTTTATTGTCAACTAATGCAGACTGACAGGCGTTTGGAAAGTAGGATGGCATTTATTGTATTAATAGATGTTTCTGAAGTAGAATTTTCCTGCACGTGAATTTTTGATTCTCTGAGCACACGTTTTAATAAGACTTTGCAAAAAGACCACATTTGGAGAGTTGAGGGTTTAGCAGTGACACGATTCGTTTTGTCACTCACAGACTTTATTCACAGTAGAACACAGAAAAGAAATACAACTTTTAAACTAAGAAAACGGACCATTTAAGGAAAATATTAGCCCGTTTGTAATTTGATGGCAGCTGTACAGCTCAAACTCTTGGGACAGGGCTGTGATTCCCCCTGTGCAGCATCCCCCTCTATTCTCCGAGAGAAGGTTCAAGTCTGGGACCAGACTAGTACCTGGATGTTTGGGAGAGGACTATGGGCCCGCTGTCTAATAGAGGATCGTAGCTGCTCAATAGTCCTGGGTCGTCTTTATTGTATTTTTCTGTTTTCCATTCCTCGGTGACAGCTGGAGAGCCGACAGGTCAGTGCACCATCTTGACTCTTGTACTACGAAGCCGTGCTGTTGCCATAGATACAGCCAGTTGCTCCCCCGGATCATTTTTAGCCTTTTAGTTTAGTTTTAGGTGATTTTCAGTCACGTACTCTAAGTTATATTCGTTTATTAGACATCAGACAGTTAAAATGTTCTTCCTGCTGTGAGTTTGCAGTTGTTATTAGTAATGCTTTGTTGTCAGCTAATAAGCTATTGATTTATTACATATGCCATGATCCACAACCTGAAAAGAATATGTGACGGCACATAAAGCCACCCTTGGTGACAGTCATGTGTCCCTGCACTGTAGTGTTTGTGAGACTAAATGAAATATGAACTGGTGCAGGTTAACCCTCTGTACCCGGTTAGTATTCCCACAGAGCGTCCAGAACTTTGAAGGAAACACTTGAACGTATCGAATAAACCACTGAAAAGTGTTAATTTATATTTTCCATGAGGGTACGGTGGGATTTTAGATGGGCGGGGTGTAGGAGAAGTGTTCACCTCAGCCGGTCGCAGCAGATGGCCCCGCCCCTCCCTGAGCCTGGTTCTGCTGGAGGTTTCTTCCTGTTAAAAGGGAGTTTTTCCTTCCCACTGTCACCAAAGTGCTGCTCATAGGGGGTCATATGATTGTTGGGTTTTCTCTGTATGTGTTATTGTAGGGTCGACCTTACAGTATAAAGCGCCTTGAGGCGACTGTTGTTGTGATTTGGCGCTGTGTAAATAAAACTGAATTGTATATGAGCTGAATAATAAAGTTAGTCAATCATCAGCACAAGACCATAATAAAGAGAATGACCGTGTAGTTTGGAGCTGGCTGAACAACACATGGCTGGATGGCATGAGCTTCATCACACTCCTCCTCCACTGCTCCCTCGTCACCTCATTCTCTTCCTCCTGACCTGAGCCCTTACCTCCTTAGCTGACGTCAGAGCTGTAATGAAGGAAACTGTGCATAAACATGCAGAATGATTTAGTCATGATATATTTGCAGTTATTGCCAGCAGACTAGATGTGCAACCCTTCTCTATAGAGAAAATAAAGTAGTCTCTAAAAACCTGACAGCTAGCCACCTGTGATGTGATGCTAGGACCACAGATGCAGCCCACAGTGTCTTTAAAAAGCCACACTTCCTTGTGATAAAGGGTCTGATTACACTGGCACATCATCTGAGAGTTTACTTGCTGATGACGTCAGAGCGACGATGCTGCACCTCAAAGCTTCAGTAAGACCAGCGGTTTGGGATATCCTCGTCACCCCTTGGTTATCGTTGCAGCAGACGCTCTCTGACCTGTTTCACTGCCTCACAGACATGGATGCTTCACACTGGGCTTGTTGACAGCGGAGCTAAACAGCCTTCTGACAGGATACAAACTACAGCCAGTGTGTTTTGATTTGTCGGGGAAACATGGAAACTATTTGATGCACATATATCTGTTTTTAATCCTAATTTATGATTAAGTGTCTCCAGTCTGTGGTATACGCTTGTCGGCCAGTGGCAGTTGTTATTAGTCAACAGTGGGATACAGAAGGTTAAACAGAGCATATGTGTGTGGGCGGAGTCACAGGCCCATTTTGGCAGTTTGGTTTTGATTGATCAAAGTGTTCCTGAGAGGATTTCATTTCCTGTTGAGGAGTTTTTCCAACTTGTCCAACTCTGAGTTATTAGTGGCACCAGCTGTGCTCGAGGCACAAGCTTGGACCTGTTTTACGGCTCCGGTACCCACTCGGACCAGATTTACATCAACTGGTGCCAGTTGATCTGTGGCTATGGGAAGGGCTACCCCAATAAATTCACTGGTGACTGCAGGACACTTACCCCAGGTTTTGCCAGCGCTATCACGATATCACTGTACTTCACTCACGATACTATATTATGGCAATTTCACCTTTTTTTTTTTTTAGTACAAATGATGTCGTCAAAGTTGAACTTTGACAGTATCTGTTTGATCCAACATGACAAAGTTGTGGTATTGTCAAGCGCTGTCACTGAAACCTGGCGTCAATGTTGCCATAAGAAGGAGTCGTCCTGCTGTCGGTCTGATATCAAACTCAAAGTTAGCAATTACATGGAACCTGTTTCAGATAGTACGAGCACCGACTGCCATCAGAGACTCTCTGACTTTTAAAAAGGGAGTTCTTCCTCCCCACAGTCATCGCAGGAGATCATCTGATTTCAGTGCTGTATGAGGGAACCATTATGAACCATTATAAACTGGTGATATACAAATGAGATTGTATTGAACTGAGGAGACAAAGGAAAACCAAACATGTGCAAAGCTTTTAAGACTTGTTTTCTTCTTCCTTTCCAGGAATAGAAAACATTATCGCAGCTATTCAGCAAACCACTCACAGCAGGTCTTCACTCCAGTGTGTTTATGTTTGTGTTAATGTTCAGAACAGCACAGATGAGTGATTCCTCACTGACGATCGCTCCTCGTTTTTTAATAAACGGGCAAAGTTTTCCTTTAAAGCCTTCATTCAGCATAGCAGTGGACACTTAAATTAGCATGTTTCTTCATTTGGCATCATCAATTGGAAATATCTCATTAACTACTTGAGTTTTCAAATACAGGAAACAGCTGTTCCTGTGTCAGTCAGTCAGTGTTAGAGCTTTTATTTCTTTTTGACTGTACAGAAGTCAGACTGACATCTTAGCAAACTTCTCCATAGCTCCTTTTCAGCAAAGACACAGTTTAACAATTTCCCAAAAGAAAAAATATTATTCGGAAATACACGAGTTAGCTTGTAAAACATTGATTTGAATCTACATTTTACATTTCTGATTTTAGCCTCGTATAGAAACAGAAACTTTCCTGTGGTCAGATTTAGTGAATGGTATGTGTGCAATTTAAAACTCCATGGGGCGGAGCAACAGATGCCTCCAGCCTAGAGCTGGGCGATAGAACGATAACGATATGTATCGCGATATAACTTTTACTCGATAGAGAAATTAAGCTATCGCGATAGACCTCGCTGCTCTTGTCCTCAAAAAAAAAGAAAAAAAAAAGGTCAGCCAATCCAAATTAAGTAGCGCAGAGCCGAACCAATCACAGCCGCAGCGTCACGGCCGCAGCGTCACGTCGCGTGACTTGTTACGTACAGCACAAGTGCCAAGCCGCACGTGTGTTTGTTTGGGAAGCAGCCAGCGGGTAATGGAGGAAATGAGTGTGCCGACTAGAAAAATCAACCGAGTGTGACCGAAGAGAAAACAGATGATGGTTCCAACGCCGGAGAGATTGTCGAACGGAAGAGCCATAGAAGTTCCGTAGTGTGAAGGTATTTCGGCTATTTCAAGTCTGACAAAAAACAGAGTAGCGTGCACTGTAAATTGTGCCGAAAGCAAGTCTGGAAATACAATAAACTGGTGCATGCGTCACACTGTGCGCCACGTTATTGTTTCGGTGAAATAAATTTCTACAATACTGTTACTGTTAATTCTACTCTCTGCAGTGTTTAAATGCTTACATATACACACAGTTACTGTCCATCCACACAGACGACTCGGTTCTGCTTCTATGCCCCAGCTTTGTTTACTTTTTCCCACCGAGGCTTCTAGACTTCTGATTGGCCAACATTTCTGCACGGTTAGGAATCTAGCGCCACCTGCTGCTTTGGCATGTTCATAGCAGCGTTTTCCTTCATTTCTGCCTTTATGTGTGGACGGGATTATTTTTTAAAACGAAAACGGAAAATCTCCGTTTTCAAAAATACCCGTGTACGTGTGGACGTAGCCTCAGTCTCTGACTGGAAGCGCTGATTCGTCATTCGGCTTTTGTCAGACTAAAGTAACTGTTAAAACTGTTTGAAAAGCTCAGCTATACAACAAGGAGAGATTGAGAATTTCCTTTTAGTTCTCAGTTTATTTGATATTGACAAAAGTTAGTCAGTTTTGTCTGTTCTTCTGTAAAACAAACTAAGATTTATTTTTAGAATTAATATTTTGTTTCTAAGTGGAATTGACAGTTTAGTCTGTTTCGTTTGTTCTATTTTGAAACTTAAACGCTTTAGCGGCTGCCTTTTGTGTAGTTTGCAATATTTGCCTTTATTTATCTGAAAAAGTCTCATGTTCCTTAAGTACATCTACCCTGTTGAACTTATTATGGGAAATAAATATTTAAATAAAAACAAGCTGCTGATTATTTCACATTTTACTTGTGAGCAACGGCACATTTAAATCTTACAAATATAGTTATTTGGCTGATATCGTGATAGATATCGTTATCGCCTGAAATGAAAAAAACATATCGTGATATGAAAAAATCTTATATCGCCCAGCTCTACTCCAGCCCTGGATGTTGTCTCATCCATGGATTGAGGTTTGCATCAGCTGCTGACAGCTCTCAGTGACGCTCAGCATAGAGGCTGACACGACTGCCTCGGTTAGTGCCTGGTGATGTAGCTCCCTTAAACCTTGCATAGCCGTTACTCTGCAGTAGGTAAGCAAGTGCAAGGTCTGTCCCTGGTTTACCAAACATCAAGCAATATTTGATGCTGCACCTACAGCAGGCAAGCTGAAGGCTGCCAGCATCCTTTTTTTATTTTTCCAAAGACTGTTTCAGTTCTCATCCAAACAGCTGATGTGAAGTTCCAGATATTTACCCCCAGTGAGGTTGTCACCTTGTCCTAATGGTAGCCTGTGAAAGCACCAAATCACAACAACAGTTGCCCCAGGGCCTTCACGCTGTAAGGTAGAGGTCCTTAAATGACTGAGAGAACCCCAACGGCCTCCTACGAGCGAGCACAGCGAACCTGTGACCTTAATGACCTCATGTGACCACTCGCTCTTTTTTTGTCTCGTGTAGACTTTTATTTTATGCTCAGCAAGAAAGAAGAAGCCGCTGTTGTCGTCTGTTGTGTAGTTGAAGATAATCACTCGGATGCTCCTGGGCCTTGGTCCCTCTCAGCAGTTCTTATACTCCACCAACTCCATCCACTCTTGCATCCAGAGCAACGTGCATGTTGGCAAGAGTGTGAAATAGAGCAGCTTATGTTGCAGCCACGGTGGAGCCGTGCAGCAGTGTCAGTACCAACAGTCACACAACTCTTCTGCTTCAGGTTTAGTTATCGCTGTACATTAGTGGTCTCTTATCATTGCCATAGCACAACAGTAATGCTAATGTGGGAGCTAGGCAGCAAATGCTACCAGTCCCATCCATCTGCATTAATGGACAGTGTTCATTTACCAGGCTAATGCATCTGTGTGTCGCTGCAGTTTGAAGAAACAGTAGCAGCATAAAAAACAGCTCTACCTAAAAACGTGTTTATTATTATTTATACCTTTAAAGTTATGTTGCTCCCATTTTCAGAATTGTCACTGTTGGTATTGTTTGTATTACACGTGTTGCCGTACAGGTGCGTCACCCTGTTGGTGGGTTACCCTGCTGCTACTCTGATTTAGCCATACGTAGTCGTATACTCATGTGTGAGCTACAACCAGCTTCCAACATCAACTATTTCCCCATATTCTTGTTATCACATTATGTATGCGTATAAGACGTCTGCCTTACATGCAAAGGAGCACTGGTTAGAGGTTGAGAGGAGACACAAGCCCAGCCGAGGGTGGTCACAAGCTGCTGTAGTCCTAGCCTGGGTAAATGGGACGGTTCATTAAATGTGGTACCAAGACTTGTGTGGTCAACTTTCACACGTGTGGTTTGATACCAGGATTATTCAAAAAGTCTCAGATGTGGTTGGGTTTCCAGAGCTCATCAAACAGCTGACATTTCTACATGTAACCTGGCTAAAGACAGAATAGTTACGAGCATGTGTGTCATTATTGTAAACAGCTGCACCTGTAGCGTGAAGTTTCCTGCTGCACTGCATCACTTCCCCCAAAGTAGAGCAGCTCAATCGCATTAAGTAAAGCTGCTGTGTGACTACAGTGTAGAGCTTTGTGTCTGCTGCTCGCATGCCTGCAAACTTGGTGCTGTTACACAAAAAGCCGAGTGTAAAACCTTCTTTCTTTATTTCAGTCCTTCTTTTTTTAATACTTCTTTTTGTAAGAAATAACAAATATGCAGAAGATGGATGGAAGCACATTTAGGGGCATCAACAACTTTCCCCTTTTGCACCACAGTTCACTTTTCTTCCAGGTAACCGTGTGTGTACATGAGTGATCGCCTCCTGAGCGGAGGCTCAAGAAGATGTGAAGGCATGAAAAGCAGCACGCCTTATTATTTGCTCAGGGAGAGGTTTATACAAAGTGGAGATTTTTCTTCTTCTAAGCCAAAGATTTACCCCCCAGAGCCAAAGAAAGAGCAAAAGCTTTTATTGTCAGTGTGAAAGTGCAGACGTGAGTGTGGAAACGTCACCAGTTTAATTGTCTCACACTTAAATGAATGAATGCTTTTCCACACTTAAACTTGGATATTTTGCAGCTTGTTCTTGTTTGCTCACCAGAAAACTCAGTTTGCGCATGGTTTCATTCTCTAAAAAGGAAAAAATTCAAGATTTTTATTTGCCATTTGTGCACATTTTAATTCTTGTGCAGAGCTCTCTAGGACAAGTCACATTTTAACCCTCTCAGGGCAGGCGTTGCAGATTTGCAACAGTTAAAAATGAACAACCTGATCACCCCACATACATAAATTATGAGTTTCTTTTACTCAGAAGTACCACTGCAGGACTTGGTTGTGCATTAGCAACAAAAAGTTTAATTTGAGCCTGAGAGGGTTAAGAGGTAAAAGCAAAGCAATGGCTGCTGTGCAGGTCTTCTTAGGTTTGGACATGGGGACCAGCGGGGACAGACTGGGTGGACCGTAGGGTCAAATGCATCGTGTCCACTTCTTTTATTCCATTTTGAAATGAGACTGTGTGTTTAAGTTTCACAAATGCATGTTTGTTAAAGTAATTAATAATTTTACCACATGCTGGGTGCACTTCTTCCATGTTTATTGTTTTGTTTGTTTTGTAGCTAAAGACAACATATTTAAGATTGCATATTCAGCAACGTGGCTGAGCTCTAATAATCAAATAATGGTAGGAAGCATGATGAGTCAGCTACATCTATAAACTGTGTAGATGCTACACACAGATGAGGTCTGCTGCAGTGCTGTTTGGCCCTTCCTGACGTCCTATTTTTTGTATGTTTGTTACTTAAATGTTTCAGACCGTCAAACAAATTTAAATATTAGACAAAGATAACACAACTAAATAGAAAATGCAGTTTGTTATTGAAGGCGTTAATTATAAAGGGGGAACAAAAATCCAAACCCAGGCCTGATTACTGCCACAGCTGTTCCAGATCAAGAGATCACATAAATAGGACGTGCCTGACAAAGCAGACCAGAAGATCCTCAAAAGCCGGACGACATGCCGCGATCCGAGGAAATGCAGGAACAGCTGAGAAACAAAGTTACTGAGATCTCTCAGTCTGGAAAGGGTTATAAAGCCATTTCTAAAGCTCCGTGAGAGCCATCATCCACCAATGATGAAAACATGGAACAGCTGAAAGAGTGACGACTCATCCAACGGGTCACAAAAGAGCCCAACATCCAAAGAACTGCAGGCCTCACTTGCCTTAGTTAAATCAAATCAAAATCAAAGCAAACCAGTTTTGTTGTCACATCACATGTACACTGGTACAGCACTGCGAGTGTCATTGTTGTGTGTGAGCTTCACAAGCAACAGAGGTGCAAAATGCAATAATAGAAGAACAAGCAAAATATAAGGATGGGAATCTGAGAATTATAAGAATGAATATGTGTGCATTACTGAATATGTCTGTCTGTCTGTCTATCTGTCTGTCTATCTGTCTATCTGTCTATCTGTCTGTCTATCTGTCTGTCTATCTGTCTGTCTATCTGTCTATCTGTCTGTCTATCTATCTGTCTATCTGTCTGTCTATCTATCTATCTATCTATCTATCTATCTATCTATCTATCTATCTATCTATCTATCTATCTATCTATCTATCTATCTATCTATCTATCTATCTATCTATCTATCTATCTATCTATCTATCTATCTATCTATCTATCTATCTATCTATCTATCTATCTATCTATCTATCTATCTATCTATCTATCTATCTATCTATCTATCTATCTATCTAATCTACAGAGGTTAGCAGTTGAAAATGTGCAAGACAAATGGCATTCATCTACATTGTGGAGTGCATAGTGTACTGATAAGAGAAGATGAGGTGTCTATGAAGTGTTCAGCAGCCTGATGGCCTGATGGAAAAGGCTCTGTCTGCTGGTTCGGTTCCTCCTCACTTTCTTCAGGCACCGCTGCCTGTAGATGTCCTGGAGGGAGGGAAGCTCACCTCCAATTATCCTTTCGGCACACCGCACTACTCTCTGGAGAGCTTTCTGGTTGTAAGCGGTGCTGTTGCCGTACCAGGTGGTGATGCATCCAGTGAGGACGCTCTCAATGGCACAGCAGTAAGCCGTCTCATCACCTTTGGTGATAAGACCCACCACTGTAGTGTCCTCTGCATACTTCACAATGATGTTGGAGTTGCTAGTGGCCGTGCAGCCGTAGGTGTAGAGTGAGTACAGGAGAGAGTTATGGTCAGTGTTCATGACTCCAGGCCATTATTGCCCAGAGTCTTTCTTATGGCAGAGTTCAAAGACGAAACCCACTGCTGAGCAAAAGAACCATAAAGACTCGTTTACCAGAAAACATCTTGATGATCCCCCAGACTAGAGCAGGGCGATGTGACCAAAAATATTTATCACGATAATTTGCGATAACGATATAACTGATGATATAATCGACACGAGACAAAATACTTTACAACTCCACAACTTTATTAGTGCAAAAACCATCAATGTATTTTCACTTAAACAAGCAGCTGTTTTTTATCTGCATTAAAGTTATATAAAAATGTAACAGTGCAAATGCAAAATCCTCGCTGACAGTTTAACCAAAAGGTATTTCCAGTGGAAACTGGCCGACACATCCTCAGCATAACCATGTATAATATGCACAAAACTTAAAAAGAGCTTATACACACACAATACGGTAACATTATGTTGAAGCACAGCACGTATCACTCCGCGAGGCTCCGCCTACGATAGCCGTAATGCTCCGACAATCCATCAAGCGGTGCGGCTTCGTAGCTCAGCAAAGTCGTACTGAAACATTTGACAGATTTTCGAGCGCCGTGCACATAAAATCGTCTCGAGGTCAGTAAACACAACCAGAGTTCATACATAAGGCACACGGGATTATAAGGGGCTCTGTCGACTTTCAGACAAATCAAAGGATTGATTTTAAGTGCGCCGTATTTTCCAAACAACACGGTAATAACGACGGCCCGCTAGCATGCGCTACCAAAAATAGTGCTTTGTTGTGTATCTGATGGACAAAAGCTAAACCAGTTCCACACCAGTGAAGCTGCAGCATTTTTACAAACCAGTTCAGGTTCATCGTTTCATTCAACGATCCACTTTCACCCTCCTCATTCTGCGTCGCCGCCATGCTTTTGCCACCGTGTGCGTATGTAAACAAAGGCACTGCGCATGCGCGTTTTACCCATATTCTATCGCCATGTTTCATTTTCCTATCATTGCCCAACATTATACTGGTATTACCGTGAACGGTATGATATGGCCCAGCCCTAGCCCAGACTTTTGGAAAAACACTCTGTGGACTGACGAGACAAATGTTGAAGGTGTGTGTCCCATTACATCTGGAGTAACAGTAACAGCATTTCAGAAAACATCATACCACAGTAACATTTGTTGGTGTCAGCGTGATGGTCTGGGGCTGTTTTGCTGCATCAGCACCTGGAAGACTTGCTGTGGTAAATGGAAGCACGAGTTCTGCTGTTTACCAAAACATGATGGAGAATGTCCGCACATCTGTTCATGACCTCAAGCTGAAGCTCACTTGACAATGATCCGAAACACACCAGCAAGTCTACCTGTGCATGGCTGAGTCCTGACCTGTATCCGATTGAGATGCTGTGGCATGACCTTTGAAAGGTGGTTTGTCCTTGAAAACCCCCCAATGTGGCTGAATTACAACAAATCTGCAAAGATGAGTGGGCCAGCAGTGCTGCAAGAGACTCATTAACAGTTACTGCAAATGCTTGATTGCAGTTCTTCTGCTAAGGGTGGCCCAACCACTTATTAGGTTTGGAAGGCGATCACTCTTTAACACAGGGCTAAACACCTTCATCTGGAAACTGCATTTTGTGTTTACTTGTGTTATCTTTGTCTAATATTTAAATTTGTTTGATGGTCTGAAGCATTTAAGTGTGACAAACATACAAAAAAGTAAATTAGGAAAGTGGCAAACACAGTAATAACATGTTTACTAACTAATTTCACCCAATAAAACTACAGTAGAGTTCTTGGATTTTCTGTGTCACACAGCAGAGCATATTATTCGTGTAAGAACTCCATTACAGTGCACAATAAGCAACAACAGCACAAAGACCACACAAAATGCAACCAGAGGAGCAGAGACAGCTGCTGCAGTGTTAGTCTTTAACAGTTTTTATTTCATATGTTTTCACTTTTACTTTACAATAAACATGTTCTATCAGTATCAGGACTTAAGTCTCCTTCTTGTCAGTTTGAAGGTCCAATCACAGCACCCAACTCAACAGTAGGATCTCTGATGGAGGTGAGCTGGCGTACAGGGTGGAGGTAGAGAACAACCTGAAGCTAAACATCCTTAAAACCAAAGAACTCATAATGGACTTCAGGAGGCACAGACAGGTCCACTCCCCTCTCATTATAAGTGGAGAACTGGTGGGTTCTGGGCACCCACATCTCTGCTGATCTCAGCTGGACCCACAACACTATCACCCAGTAAAGAAGGCCTTACAGGGACTGCACCTCCCCCGAGGAAAAATAACCTGGACCAGGAGCTGCTGCTGGCCTTCTACAGCTCCTCAGTGGTGTTTGATACTCAGGAGCCACGACTGAGAACAGGAAGGCTGCACAGAGAGTCATTAACACCGCCTAAAAAGTCATTGGCTGCCCTCTGCCCCCCCTGGAGGCCATCACCAGGTCCTCCTGTCTCAGGTAAACCAGGGCCATCACAGGTGTCCCCTACACCCCGCCCACCACCTGTTTGACCCGCTGCCCCCTGGTTGGCTTTAGGTCAATCAGGTCCCACACCTCCAGACTCCCGGGCCATTCAGACTGTTAATAAGCACTGGTTGTGTGTATGTGTGTGCGTGCGTGCACACACATGCGCTCTGCTCAGTAGCAGCCCAGTGGATTTGTGCAGATCAGGAGGAGTGATGGGAAATCCAGAAAGCCTATTAGCTGTACTATTAATATACGCACACAAACACAAACGCATGCAAGTGCTTGGAGGTGCAGACACTGTATCAACTTTGCAAGCACCAGTCAGTGACCCTGGTGACCACATGACCTACTGTAGCTGCAGCTCAAACTGTACGTATCAAAATAAGGCGAGGGAGACCGAGTTTATGGCCTCGTGAGGCTATTGTGCTAAAATGTGCAGCTGTGACGAGTCACTTGTACCAAACGTTTCTCCCAATGAAACATTCAGATGAACAGAATCAGCGTTCTCGGGGTCCAACGTTACAGGATTGTGTTACATGCTGGTCTTAAATTTCACAACTTGAGGTTTTGTGGCAGACTTTGTTGAAGCAGAGGTGGAGAGACGTTCACACTGTTAGTCTGTGAACAATCATTCTCTGCCTTTGGCTTTCTCTTTCTCTGTACCAGGTGCAGCACAGGATCACAGGGCAGGTCATGGCACTGAAAATGAACACGCTGGCTAGCAACAAAGCTAACATGCTACGAGAAGTGCAGCTTATGAACAGGCTGTGCCATCCCAACATTCTTAGGTAGGTGTAAATGTGCTGATTAAAAATTCAATGTTCGATTTTGATTACAGTGAGATTCGAAGAACATTTTGCCCCTTAAATAAATAAAATCATCCTTTAAAAAATGCTTTTTGTATTTACTCTGCTGATCTTTGTCTAATATTAACATCTGTTCGATAATCTGAAATATGTAAGTGTGACATATACCAAAAAGATACAAATGAGCAAGGGGGCAAATAGCTTTTAAAAGCACTGTGTATATGTTGTACATTAATGTTTGTTCTATATTTATTGCATGAATAAGACCTTTGCCAGAGTTAACTTCAGCACATTTTAACAGGTTCACTCAAAAGAAAAAATCAAAAAAAGGTTTTTTACACTTTATTTTTGTAGACTTTAAAATGGAAATCTCATTTCCCCTCATAAAAGGCCGATCAAAAACAAATCATATTGAAGCTTAAAATGTGTAATAATAACAATTTACAAAGTCTAAAGTTTTGAAGTTGTGACACAAATGTTCTGTCGTTCCTCTGAGGGACACAAGGGGGTGCCACATCAACACATTCCAAGCTGTCCATCGATGGATGGGCGCCATGGTTACTGACACGTAGAAGTGATTAAATCGTGTTTCTTGACTTCCTGTCAGGTTTCTCGGGGTTTGTGTGCATGAAGGTCAGCTGCACGCTTTGACTGAGGTAAGACTTTTGTTTTGTCCTCTTCGTGCTGACAACATTTCCAGGTTTCCACAGCTACACCTTATTCTCATGTCTCTCCTCCTATATTCATTTAGAAGTTGTGCAAAGACGACATTCAAACATTCAAAAGCAAGAAATGCTAAGTCCCATTTAGAGAGGCCCATCAGGGTCCCCAGAGGACCAGGGGATTAAACCAGCCCACGTTTAGCAGCTCTGCATGTGTTTGGGCAGCTTTCCTGATTCATATATTTTCCTTAATGCAGTGAATTCTTGCACTGGGTAGCAGGTCTGAGGTTGGGACACATGTTTTAAACTGTGTGCTGGGAAGAATCCCCTGACTGGTTTACAGTGGGAGACATGGCACCTGAGTTGGTCAGACCACAGGACAGCTTCCCTCTTGAGATAAATGAGCTTGCAGCATTTCTGGATCTTGCTTGTGTCTGGCTCACCCTATCGTCTCTTTCTGTGCAGTACATAAACGGGGGTAACCTGGAGCAGCTGTTGGACAGTGACCTGTATCTGTCGTGGGGAGTCAGGATGGCTCTGTCTCTGGATATCGCCCGAGGACTGCAGTACCTGCACAGTAAGGGCATATTCCACAGGGACCTCACATCCAAGGTACGGCACACGAGTCGCGTACCTGCACTGATGAAAGCGACGACAAAAATGAAACTTTTTAAATTGTACTTCTGTCTCTCTCATTGTTCTTTATAGAATGAGACTGTTTTTACCAGCTGTTGTTTGCATATATTCATTTCTCGACTGTTTATCTGTTGCAGAATTGTCTGGTTCGCTGTGAGAATGGCACGTTCACTGCTGTGGTGGGAGACTTTGGCCTGGCAGAGAAGATCCCTGATTACAGGTGCAGGACAAATCTTTTCTCTCCTGAGCTTCTATAAATTTGATCAAAGCAGCTGTTTTGTCTGTGTTAGAGAGCGTGGTCTGTTTGTGCACAGGTACCAGAATGTGTCCCAGACATTAAAAGGAAAGTGGAAACATCGTAACCTTCTATTAAAAAGTCAAATCCAGCGATTCTCCACTCCAGCTCTGATCGTTCTCACGTCAAAATAAACGGGAATTAATATTCAAACGTTATATTCCTTGTTTTCATGTATGATCTACAAAGTGATCATTGGCAGGATTTTTTTAAGTGTGATTAGATAGATCATGAAGAGCTTTCACATTAGGTTCCTAATGACAGACCGGTCCACTCCCCTCTCTTTACAGTGAAGGTTCAGAGAAGCAGCCTCTGGCCATTGTGGGCTCTCCGTACTGGATGGCCCCTGAGGTTCTGAGAGGAGAACTTTACAACGAGAAGGTGAGCGTCTTTGGTTCTGTAAAACTGGAGTACAGTATTAGAGTGTAATCTTTTTGTGACCCTCCTTCCTTTATTTAATTATAAGCAATGAACTCTTTACTCGGTACGAGCCAGTGGCTAATATTAGCTGATGTTAACAGACTGTCTGGATTCCTCGTGTTTGTCTTACCCTCTGTTTTCTCTTCTTTTTTTATTTGAACTTGTTATTTTGAATATGTTGGTATTTGTGTTGTCTTTGTGCGTTTGTAGAAACGCAGGATACTGAGTGACCAGTATCCTTTCACACAGTCACATATGATGGGTTGGGGCTAGCTTACAACTGTGCTAACTGTGTGCTGTAACTAGCAGCTGCTACAACAATGTGTAACTATAGGAACATTTCTCAGTATAAGCAGCCAAGCAAAGCCACATAATGTTGTGGCAAATCCACTGATCCAAGAAAAATGGGTCAGACATCAGTTATAGAAGCGATAGTCTTTATATAAGACTTCGAAAAAGGGTGTACAACACAAAAACTGACCAACATCAGAGCAACATATCATAATGGGTCCCGCAAACCTTTTAGTTAAATATGAATAACTTCCATCTCTACAACAAAGGATCCTGGGAAATGAAGTCTCGAATGAAAATAAGTATTAAATGCTCTTTTTTGGCAGAAAATGAAATCTATAATTAACAGCTCTCGCTAAATATGTGGCTGGCAAGAAATCATTTACCACATAACCAAAATGCTGTTATCAAAACAATAAATCGCAACAAAGTTACAACAAGTAATAGATTCAGAATTCAGTTCTGACTCCCCCTGAAACCATAAAAGCATGTGTGAAGTGTTTCCACAGTCTGTGGCTGAGCGTTCTTCCAACAGATGACCAAAAATGAAGGTTATTCCTTTCTCTTAGTTTGAAATGTTCCTTCTTAATCTCACTCTGAGTTCAACACCGTTCACCAATTGCATGTGGAGTTGAGCTGACAGGGACCCCAGTCAGAGTCAGACGCTGATAGGAAACGCATCGTTGCCGTTTCCTCTTTCAGCCACGTCGAGTTTGCAGTTAAGATGAAATTTATTGCAGACATTATTGCAAACATACAAAGCAGCTAAAAGATCCCTTTGTATGTTTGTCTTACCCCCCACCCACCCAGTCACGGCAGATTGCTACCAGAGCGTTGTTCTGTTGTAGGTTTCTTCCTGTTAAAAAGGAGGGTTTTCCCCCACTGTTGCCAAAGCACTGTTGCTCATAGAGGTCATATCATTGTAGGGTCTCTACCTTATAATATAAAGCACCCTGAGGCAGTTGTTGTTCTGATTTGACGCTGTATAAATAACATTTATACAGCCCTTTGCCGTCGTCTCATCTTAGCTCTCCATGTCAGAATCAATGCACACATCATAGCACGTCATCAAAGACCTGATACCTGATCAGTATCGATCCAAACGTGAGACTGGGGAAACCTTAATAAGGGCTACACTGAATGGATACTTCTACTTAACATTAACTGTACCAAAGCAGCCTAACAACTTTCCCAGACAAACCTACTGTAAAATGAAATCTACCACAGTGTAACTGTCAATCATAAGGTCATGTTTGTGTAATTGCATTTAAAGTTACCAACCATTAGACTCTGCCCCCAAATTCTCCAGGTTGTTTGTTTTTGGTCTTGGCAGACTTCATAGAGCTCATTTAAGTGAGTTGGTTTCCTGCCAAAGTCCCGCTTTTAAGCTTAGTCCACACGTTTCCAATAAGGTTGATTTCAGGGCTTTGGGAATGCTGTTCCAGAAGCTTAGTCTCCTGTTTTATCAATTCCAAAAGTAGCTTTGGTGTATGTTTGTTATCCATGTTTCAACTGGTGAAGTTGAATAATTTGTTATTAGCAGGTTGTTTCCAGTACAACTGGCAGCAACCTAGCTCCAGGGCACGATGCTGCCACCTCGACCTGTATGAGTGAATACCTGCCTGTTTCACATGGAACTGATCAAAGACATCATGTTCATCTGATGATGTTAAGAGTTAGTTTCATCCGTCTGGTTTTGAATTTTACTTCTGTATGAAATCTAGTTGGAGCCCTAACACAGCCAGAACTAACGGGACCTCCTCTCTCTTAGGTGGATGTGTTTGCTTATGGCATCATCCTGTGTGAGATCATTGGCCGGATTGAAGCTGATCCTGATTTTTTACCGAGGACAGAGGTAGGAAATAAATCTGTCCCCACAGTCACGCACATTCATACAGCACTTTGCTCTGCACCTTATCTAACATTCACACTGTGAGGGATGCAATCGAGGAACTGGAGGTTCAGCGTCCTGTGATATGCAGGCTGAACACCAACCTGCCAATTAGTAGTCGGCCCACCTGAGCTAGAGATACACAGGGTTAGCTCACGTATACCCAAAACCAGGCATACGGCGTGGGACATGTCAGACCTAATCCAGGCTAAAGCTTTGACCTGAAGCATTTTGAAACTGCTAACTCTCCCAGCTGTGTGTTTGTCTCTAGGACTTTGGTTTGGATGTGGATGCATTCGAGAACATGGCCGGGGACTGCCCACCAGCATTCTTTAATCTCGCCGTGACCTGCTGTAACGTAAGTATACGCACAGCGTGTCACAACCCAAACACGACCGGGAGCTACTGAAGCTTTGTCTGCATCCTAAACCGTGGCTCTGTTCGTCTGTGTCGTTTCAGATGAATGCAGAGAGTCGACCCTCGTTCTCTGACATCGTCTTCACGTTGGAGGCCCTGGAGAGAGAGCAGCAGGGAGAGACGCCTGTTGCACTTGGTAAAAAGACCCTTTTTATCTACTTATTTTTAAAGTTCTACTGTTCTGAATGTTTCACTCTCTCTGGGTCTTAGAGCAGGTTAAAGCCCTGATGTGTCCCTGCGATGCTTTGAAGCATGTTCAGACATCACGGCCACAGCTAACCGGGTTTCGTGTTTCATCTTGCTGCATTGTTGTTCTCATGTTTTAATCAACAAAGATGTATAATACAGAACTACACATGCTGTCACCGCTTGAGCCCAGCTGCCATGCTGCTGCTGAAAACTGCACTGCATTGGAACGAGGCTGCTGATGATGTTAGGGATGCTAACATGTTCTAGCAAAAACTCGAAAAGTAAAAATCCAAAGTAAAACTGTAGTTTTTGTGAAAACTGAGCTTCTACTTAGTTTTATTTACTACAGCTGGATTCTGAACAAGGAGACAAAACCTCACCTGCTGCCTTTGATTGACCGTAAAGCTTTAACATGCTATCGTTAGTCTTAAAGGATGTTTAAGGATGTTTGTAGCACATAAATAAGTCACAGCTATATATGTTGAGTTGCTGTCTGAAACATACATGAAACTATGAAATTATAGCTCATATTTTTTTCACATCAAGGAAAGACCTTACAGAATAATAAACATGTTTGTAGCTCGGTCCTCAAACCTTTATGCTGGTCTGAATACTTTGAGACACGGATTAAAACAAACAGACCTCAGGGTGTTCTGACCAATGAAGCTGATGGATCAGCTTTGCAGGATGGAGCCTAGTCAGGTCTTTACACTGCAGACTGTTTTTCAGACTCATGTATTTTTCATTTGCATGTACTTTATGTACTTTTTGCCTCACTTTTGGGGCCGGCTCATTGGCCACCACTGGAGCTGCAGCACTGTAGAAGAGGCAGGTAAAGAGCAGTTACAGTGAGGTATTATTTTCCGTTTTATCTATCTCCTGTCAAAAATTTAAAAAGAACCCAACGATGTGACGTTACCCTGTGAGTGACACGAGGGATAATGATACCAGTGCAATAATAATGAGCTCCAGCAGAACGAGGCTGAGGACAGAGCAGCCGTTGGCTGCAGCTGGTAGGAGGTGAGGGCAAAGAGAAGACAGAGGAGCATAGCGAGACCTTGTCACGGGGTGATGCCGCCTTGCTGCCAGTGAAAAAAAGAATGTTCTTACACGTTATGTTGTCTTTGTATTTTCTGTGGTTCGTGACCTGTCGTGCTCTCTGACTCTTGTTCCATCTTCCACCTTGTTTCCCTTGGTTAGAGCCTGTGGCAGCAGACGTCAGCCCGTACCGATGCCGAAGCTCTCCCTATCACCCTGCGGACCACACTCAGCTATGGCAAGGCTTGGGCAGGAGCCAGTCAGACACGATACCTCCAGGAAGCCTGCCTTCTCCTTTACTCGGGACCCCAGCAAGGGTCAACCCGTTCTCTCTCAGACAGGACTTAAACGGAGGACGGTGCAAACTGTTGGACACTCCCAGCAAGTCCGTCATCTCGCTGACCTTTACCCTACCTGCACTTCCTGACATGTGCACCTCCCCCCACCTTCTTAAAAAAGCGTCAGGGATGAGAGTGCCTCCAAGAAGGTGCCAGTCTCTGCCCTGCACCCCAGAGCTCAGCCGGACTGTGGCTCTGCCCAGACACGCAGCGGGGGAGGAAGAAAAAAAGGATGAGGACGCTCGAGAGGCGGCCATGAAGCACAGGACGTGGGAGGATATGAAGGATGACACAAGGAAGGGGACGAAGGTTTCAGAGAGAATACAAGGAAGGCTGCACGTTGACCATGCAGACATGAGACATGAGCCAAGTGTGAGGAGAGAGGCTTTTGGAAAGGAAATACAGGTGGCAGAGGATCCTGGTTTTCCTGTAGAATTGGAAATGGTGTCTCTGGAGCGATTGGAAGAGGAAGATGACGAAGAAGAGGAGGAGAGCATAAGTTTTACAGAAGCCATGGACTGCACCAAATCTCCTGAGGCAACAGACAGGATCGTGAACGCTACACCTGAAAGACCATTGCTCACCTCTACCTCCTGCAACTCCATACGGACCAAGGGCTGGCGGCTTCCCTTCTCAACGTCTGCCTTGCCTCCTCTGCCACGACTCAACAACAACAACGGCTCAGGCCTGGTAATCAGTCAGCAAGTGCAGTGGGGTCGAGGAGGCCGCTCAAGTGACTACAGTGGAGCCCTGTCCTCAGACCCAAGGGGGCCCTCTGAGCAGGACGAGGCAATTTCCTGTCCAGGCTGCTGCCTGGTAGGCCTGAGTTTCCCTTCGGTGTGCCTCCGTGGTTCAGCTGCCATACCTGCCCCCCGCAGAAGGGCTTCGTTACCACGGCAGCGGCCCTACCGGAACCTCAACGGTACCATAACTGGTGGCAGCGCTTCGTCGTCAGCAGTCACAACCAAAACATTACTGTGTCACAACACAAATGGATTAGTGGGTGCGGGGCCCTCTGTGTCGTGTGAGCCCGGCCGCTCCCTGCCAGAAGCCCAGTCGTAAGAATCCTCGAAGGTGCTTGTTTTGAACTCGTGGCAAAGTGAAGTGGACAAAGGCATAAACAATAAATGTAGTGGGTACTCAATGCTTAATACTGACTCTAGCAGCTGTGCAGTCACTGTAGCCTGTGCTAACACACTGCTGATTAGAGCGCCATCTATTGGGCTGGAGGATTAAACATAACTGTCACAGTGAGAAGCATGGTGGCATAAAGGAAGAGGTGGCCAGGGTTCAGCTGCTTACTTTATTACTTCCAACATTGTATGCTGAGCAGATCTATACATCTAACCAGTCAGGGTTAACGTTACTGCCTCTGGGATGGTGCTCGTTCAGACAGAGCAGCTAGTCTGGCTTACACTGAACTCCCATCTCCACTGAAGCAAACACGCTCTATGTGGAACTGGTTTCCAGACATGTGACAAAGAGGGGCAGGCCTGACTGAATCCACTTGCCAACTGGGCAGTCATTAGCCAACGAGCTAATCCTCCTTTTTGAAACGTGGCATAATCACCTTACAAAATCGATTCCATTTTTTATTCAGTATGACGTCAAATCGAGTGACTGAACTCGGCAGCAAAGTGCCTCCAGAGGACTGGAAATCTTTTTTGCAACCACAGCTATCATCATCGGCTCCCTTGAGATGAATGCAGGTTTACAGGCACTTCCACATTGGCTTCATTTTTCCTAACAGGAAGCTACATCCATATTTTATACTGTGTCCTCAGTGATGAGTGACGAGAGCTAAATGGCTAAATTATTTAAATTATTTATTTACATCTCTGTATAGACAATTTCTAGATGTTTTAGTTTTCACAAAGATTGTGTCAATAATACATTTGAATTGGGAAAAATCAGTTTTCTAATAAAATAAGTGTAAATTAGCTAACTGTGTTTATGAGTAGTAATTAATCAGTAAATGATTTATAACTTGGCATACTCCCTTGATGACACATGTATCCTAACATTAATTAGAAACTTGAAATTTTCATGTGCAAGCAGCTGATGTCACACCTTGTAGGACTGTAACGTCTCCAATGCAGAAAGTTAGATGTTGGTTATCCATCCATCCTCTTATTCTTTGTCAGGGTCGCTGGAGCCTATCACAGCTGTCTTAGGGCAAAGGGCAGGGTACACCCTGGACAGGTCACCAGTCTGTCAGAGGACAAACACATAGAGACAGACAACCATTCACATTCACACCTATGGGCAATTTAGAGTTACCAGTTAACCTAACCCCACTAACTGCATGTGTTTGAACTATGGGAGGAAGGAGCCTCTACCTAAGGAGAACCCACATAGGAAGACCCCGGCCTGATGGTGGAATTGAACTCAGGACCTTCTTGCTGAAAGGCAATAGTGCTGCCAATTTTGATAATAATATTATTAAAATTACCACCTTCTTCTTTTTTTAATCCAGACCTCCATTTTCTGCAGAAGTCCATAAGATGAGATGCTTATACTCCCAAGTGCCTTGCTTGTTTTCCCTTCCTAGTGCCAACACTAGCTAAGGGTAGCTTTAAAGAAACAGCTCCTTTTTGCTGCTCCCTTATTAACCAGGGGTCGCCACAGCAGATGGCTCTGTGTTTCTGATTTGGCAGAATTTTATACCCTTTATGAGGCAGAGATAGACTGTACTCTTGGTCTCATACCAACAACCATTCACGTGTTAGGCAAATGTGTAAACCACTACATATAGAGCTGCTGGTGCTAGCTTAGAAGTCAAATCCAGGAATGTCAACAAACATCAAGGTCTTCACAAACTTCACATAAAGACAAAAAAAACATTATGTAACTTCACATAATATTTTGCTAGTGACAATAGCAAATCAGCTGAGGCTAAACAACTAGCTTTTATACTTAGTAACAAGAAATTTGGCAGGGATGCTAACGTGAGCTAACATTAGCTAGAGGAATGTTAGTTCTCTCTCACAAATGTAAACTCTGAAACTACTGTCAGTATTCTACTGCCAGGGCATTCAGTTTATAGTAGGAACATTTGTTTTTTCTGTCTTTCCTCTGTTTTTTTTTTTTTTTTTTTTTTATCAGTACTAGCGTTCCTGCTAACATGTGCAAATTGCAAGCTAGCCCATGTAACAAAATGCTAGTTTGATTTGGATAAGGATGAGTGATGCATTCAAACTCCTCGGGCTGATGGTAACTTAGCTGAACTTAACTTAAAATTACTTTATCAGCTTTAGTAACTAAAGTGTTTGTTACAGCTGGTTAGTTTGTCAAATTGCTTTACCAAGGAATGTGATTCATAATCCTAACCTTACTATAAGCTATGTAGCCCATTCCTAGCATTGGTTGCCCCAAATGTAGTTTTCATGATGCTGATACTCAGGTATAGAATATATACTAGCCTCTATTAGCTAGTGTGATGCTGGAGGATTATTTGTATATCCAGACCTACATCCCTAGCACTGTGCACCACTGGAGTATGGTCAGCTGCAACCATTATCGTTCAGTGTAGGGCAAAAATTCATGTCTGCATTTCTTCAAACTAACTTGGACAGCACTAATCCCTGCAAAAGAGTGTTGGTAGGGATTGGTTTTCTGCAATTTATACACACCGATCTTTAATTTATATTGTATATAAAAGATGGATGAAGCAACTGTGATATCAACCATTGGTTTGTGGATTCTTCATTTTAAAGCCTTTAGCTATAGTGCTTTGGCTGGTGCCATGTTGATTCTTTGGAGCCAGACGTTAGCATATTTAGACCTGAGACTTTTGTAATAAGATATCAGCTAAAATGCATAGATGCGGTGCATTGATACACATACTTGCTAATTAAGAGGCTATAATATTATTAGAATTCCAGTCACTAAAGCTGGAGGATGAACTTCTGATACAGTCTGTACCGCATGATCATTTTATTAGCACGCTCACGGCTGAGAGGTCCAGTTTTAGTGACTCAGCTGGGGGAAGTAAGGTCGAACAGACAGATACCAGCTACAGCCGGTTGTGTCAGCACATAGTGAAAGCGACCTTACCTCTAACATTAAGCCTTAATAAAACTGGAGTTATTCGGAAATTCACTTGCAATACAGCTATGAAGGTAGGAACGATCCATAGAGACCAAAATATTTGCTTTTATGAATAGTTTCCAAACCATTGTCAAAAACCATTTGATGTGTGGTTGGTAGATTTTGAGTGTGGTGACAAGCAGATGGTATAAAGAATGAAATGTCCACATGCTGTGAGTCAGACGACTGTAAGAGATTTAGACGACGTATTATTACAGAAAAGACTTAAACCAGGACGCTCTTCTAAACTGTGTTGTAGTTTTTGGTGTGGTAGGGAGGAGCTGTATTTGTACACCTCATTTTGCTGACATGTAAAGAGGAAGATGAACGTGCGTTGCAGCTCTGATGCAGCATCCCTGATGGAAACAGTACAGCGCTGCTACGGAGTGGCCACAAACTGGAAGATGTGATGAGCCTTACTGCTCCCAGCAGTCTGGACGCAGGAAGATAACCACATGCTTTTGACTTTGTGTGACTGTAGCTGACGGGGAGTATTTATAAAGTTAATAAAGATGACCTGCTTCCTATGTTTTGTTTTGTTTTTTACAGAAGTACACATTTGTGTGTATGTGTGTTTGAGATGGAGAGACTGGTATTTGTTGAAGGAAGAAGCTCTTCATTTAGACTCTTTATTTTTGCACTTGAGCGTGGAGCACTTTGCAGTAAGACACCAGGCTTCTGTTAGATGGGGCTTTATTTAAATCTGTGCTACAGCTGATTTTTTTATGTTTATCTGCGTGTGCATGTATTTCTGGCTCAACAAACTACCCAGCTCAGATATCCTCCAGTGCATGTTACTTATCTACATGTTCATTTTGATTACACTGTTGTAACTGGAAAACATGAAACCGGTATGCATATTTATTATACAAATCATTTCACACACTGTGTGTGTGTATGTGCTTTGGAGCGAAAGGTAGAGTGATGTATACTCACAGGATAATCTTTTATCCCTTAATTTCTTACCTTATTTCCAAGTTCTGTTCCTGCTGTACAGCTAGAACCCTGTGTGCAATCATCTGGTAATAAACAAATATAACTGTGGATTCTTTGAGTGCTGCTTTTTAACCTTTGCTGTGGGGAGATGACATAGTGGAGGAGGGGATGACTCTTGGAGGTCTTTAAGGGAAAAACAAAGTCTTAAGGTGCTTTGGAGCCTATACAAATATTATATGTCGATATGATCTGCTGGAGGCATGGGAGGTTTTGCAACCAGCAACATTCACTCTGGTTGTTTTTACACAGCAAAATCTCCAGTGTTAAATTAACACTATAGAGTGTCTATATGGGTCTATATGGGTCTGATTAACAAAGACTAACACCGAGCAGTGCTGATTTTCTAACACTGGAATATTTCTAACATTTTGAGTTATTTTCCAGTGTTAGAAAATCAGCACTGCTCGGTGTTAGTCTTTGTTAATCTTCAAAACTGACTAGGTTACTTTTAAACATATAACACTGTCAAAAGTGTTAATTTAACACTCAGAGGTGTGGACCCATATAGACACTCTATAGTGTTAATTTAACACTGGAGATTTTGCTGTGTAGGTAATAAACCAAAAACCGGAAGAGTTCAAATTTCTTGGAAAGCCTTTTTTTTGGTCTCATAGGCTACGTTCCCACTGCAGGCGAAAGCGCATCAAATCCGACTTTTCTGACCCTCTGCGACCCATATCCGGTCATGGTCTGACAGCGTGAACGGCACAAATCCGATATTTTCAAATCCGATCTGGGTCACTTTCGTATGTGGTGCTGAATCCGATACATATCTGATGTTTTAGAAAGCTGCTGTTTGATGGTCACGTCGCATTAAATCTGTTTTTTATGTCACAAGACAGACGCCAATTATCAGTGCCGGAGCAGACAAAATAATCGGATTTGATCTAAAAATCGGAATTGAGCATTAAGATCTGCAGTGTGAACGTAGCCTAAGTGCCCCATACTCACATTTTCATTTTCCTGTATTCTCAGTTCATATAAAGAAATTAGTTAAATCACCCAGTATAATTAACTAATAAATATATTTACTTTTCAGTAATCATTCACATAATCCTTTGTTTTGGTCTTTGAAGTCTGTGGAGCTGACCTGTGCTGCTGATCTTGATAGCCGCACCTCCTGGTAGGGTCTCCCAAGGCCAGTGATGGACCAGACAAGGAAACACCAGCGAACAGTTTCACTTGTTAAAATTAGTAGTTGATGCGGGAAGAAGATTGTTGGAGAAATGAAACAACTGGGAAGAGCAGCCTGTTCAAATAAAAGCAGGAATGTCACAGATTTAAAGACCGAGGCTCACTTATATCTAATGACATGCAGTCATTGTCCCACACTGCCACCTAGTGTTCACAGTGCATATTTTAAAATTAATTCCAAGGAAATGTTTACTGTACGTCTCGTTAAAAACCTAGTTATGAATCACTTTGATGTGTTCACGTGCTGACCTGAACTTAAAATAAAGATATGCTGACAAGACTAAACCCTTGTTACACTAATCATTGTTGCCCATTTAAAGGTTCTGTTTAAGTGCTACGCCCGGAGTCTGAATAAACTTACAAATTCATATTTCATGTTTTGTTTGTTTGTTTATTTAGTGCTGTTATTGTAAGGTACTGTGTATGTTTACGTTTTCCACAGGACATAAGCTACTTTCTGCTGATTTCATAATAAAGTATCGAGGAGCTGCCTTTTGTTTTCTGCTTGGTAGTTGATGGAATCTGATATCCAGCAGTATATGTTTTGTGTACGTTATACATTACATTGTGGTGTCATATAAATGTGACGATCTGTGAAAGTGTTAGGATAAAATGATAACGATGATAATTAATAAATAATCATGATCAAAGGGAGAGAATAAGTTTCTAGTTGTGGTTACAGTTATTTGTTAATTGTTCTCCCTCCTGTATCAGTCCTGTTTTATGTTTCCCAGTCTAGTTATTTCCTATTTTATTTTGATAGTCACATTTCCTTTGTATTCTTGCTGTATGCTTCCTCTCTCTTTACCTTGCTTGTGTTCAGGTGTGTTTTGCACTTGTACCTGGGCCTAAGGAGCTATGAGTAATACATTTTTAGTTTTTACTTTCAGTTAATTCAACATTAAATAAAAGTTTATGTTTTTCTCTGGTTCCTGGTTCTTGTTTTATTACCTTAGTTCCCTTTTGTGTCCAGTCTGTCTCTAGTCTCGTCTCTGTGTTTTGTCATCTTTCTCCCTGGTCATGTCCACATGTCTGTCTGCTCTCCCTGTGTTTTCATGTTGAGGTGTGTTTTGCACAGAGCTGTGGTGTCGTATCTGGGCCTAATGACCCCATTCTGACAGCCCATGAGACACATATTCTTAGTTTTTACTTTCAGTTAATTCTAAAGTAAATCGTAGATTAAATGTGTCTTCCTTTATAGTTCCTGGTTCTTGTATTTTTTTAAGAGTATCATTGGGTATGAACTGTTTAGCAGCCTTGTTGAAAAACACATTTCTTCACCTCTGCAACCAAGCTCATGTGGATCACCGCCAATGCTGCAGCAGCCAGTACAATACTGTCTTCCAGCCTATAATGGAAAGGAAGCATGGTTCAACAGCCTGTTGGACTGGATCTGCCAGTGCCAGGTGCTCTGTAAAGATAGTAAAGATAAGTTATTACCTTGCACTCTTCCACTGTTTATGCAAGCCATCTCAGACGTCTCAGCTAGCAAATAGTGAAAATTAGTTTTGAGTTTCAGTGTTGGTCAAAGTAAAGAGACTTTCAGAGTGTTTTCAGCAGGGAATCCCTGAGATGGCTCCATCCAGCGCCGCCTCACAAACTGAGCTGGAGCAGTTT
>NC_137427.1:42891094-43073594 GCF_964374335.1 Astatotilapia calliptera | reverse complement strand
AATAAATACATGGATCATATTTATTTTTTTACTAGCAGTGAAATAAGACAACCCATGACCTGTGATGCTGACAGCTCACCTGTCTGTGGGCCAGAACAGCACACAGTGTCATGTGCTGTGCATGTCTCCGTGTTGTGTGTTTATCTGACTCTGTAGAAAAACTACTGAAAGCAACAGCAAACTTTTGTGCGCGCTTGTTCTTGTTCCCCTCTCTGCCCATGGCTCCAGGGCTCGTCCTGTGGCTCTTTTCTGTCACCAGTTTTATCTCTGCACATACTTTTCCTTTACAAGGCTGTTGCTTTGTGCTGAAATTAGAAATTGATCAAAATGAACTTCGGCTCCTGCTCCTTAGTTCTCCAGATCAGACCAGCTGCAGGTCATAAAGGAGAGCCTGGTCAGTTTGCAGTGACTGAGCTTTAAAAATCAGAGTGGCAGTTGTACTCTATTCAAATAATCAATTTGTGGTCTCGGACTGATGAAAAAAAAATCAGTGACAGATTATATTTGACTGGTATTCATATCCAAGGGATATAATAGACTAAAGTAAAAATGGGACAACAGGACAAAGAAGGACGTGGAGGAAGAGACCATGTGATATCGGTCTGTACTGTCCATCTCCACCACAGAGCTGTGACACCGTGCTCTCTGTCTCCCTGTGCTCTCACACTCAGGTCAGTGATGACAGTACTCGGGTTTTGTCTAACCTAAATCCTAACCACATCACCATGGCAACAGGAAGAAAAGGTGAGTGTGATGCTGCTTGTGTGTTTATGAATGCTACTTGTGACTGGCCTTTATTTGAAACCACCAGGGGGCGCTGTATCCCGTTTCGTGATAAAGTGGCAAGTAGTACAGGTACAGGTGATTTGAATGAGCAGAGGGCCTGGCAAATGCAGAAAGCACATGATATTTTCTCACTGTGCTTTTAACGGCTCTGTTTGTGTTTGTTGTTTTTTTCCTGTATGTTTCTAAAAATATGTGTCTGCACTGAAAATGAGCACCAAAAACAATCCAGCTCATCAAAATGTTCTGACTGCGTTATGCCATGTAGTTTACATTCTCTCTGCTGTAACCCATCCAACACTGAAGTTTTAGCATCAGTGAATCACAATGACGGGGTCCTTTGGTCCGTCTGTCACTTGTGTTGTTTTGGTCACAGATTCTCATCAGCCTCGCACCTTCTGCTCGTCTTTGCAATCTAAGAGCAGGAGAATCTAAATCACCTACCTTCTGATTTGTCGATGGTCTGCTGAGCCACAGCTGCTACCAGCTGTTCTCTGAGTGCTTAAGCAGAGTAGAAAAGTACCACATGACAATCGGTGTGTGTCCTACAACCAGTTTGGAAGCATTTTTCATATTGATTCACAAACTGTAGAGAAAGCTGTAATGTCTAACTGAGACACACATGGGAATATCACATTGTGTCTGTGCTGCATCGTTCTGCATCTGATGAGTTGCAGTTGGTGCTGTGCTGTAGGAAGCACTGGTCCAGCACATAGTCCATCCAGATGTTTCTTTGAAGCAGCTGTTGCTGTGAGTCGCCACTGTATAAAATGGAACTGAATTGTTTTACTACAATTTTTTAGGTTGTTTTGGCTCAACTGGCCCACAGCACAAAAGTCAGTAACACACCTCCTCACCCACATCAAACAATCTTATTGTCTTCACACACACCTTTGCTGTCTCTACACGTGCTTCACTACTAAAGATTTTCATTTGCTACTGTGTTGATGCACTTCTCACTTAAGCATTTTGTACTTTTGTCAGCCACAGCTCCAGATCGCTCACTTTCCTGAATACAGTCCAGCATTGCATTTATGCTTTCAATCAAATTCCTGCTCATCCAAATTTCCCTTTCATGCACATCCCAAGGATGCTGTGCTGGACTGAAATCTGGTGACTGTCGAGGCTGTTGGAGTCCGTCTCCTCTTGTCTAACCTTGGTGATAGCAGACATGATTATGCAGGATAAACCCAGCCCATCGACAATGTCTGAAATACTCACAGCAGCCCGCCTGACATCATGAACCATGCCACGTTCATCTTTCTTACTTTGATGCTCAGTTTGAGCTCCAGCAGGCCGTCCTGTCTAAATGCTTTAAATTCCTGCTGATGTCAAAGGCTGATTAGATGTTTGGATTGCTGTGATGAGCAGTGGAACAGGTGTACCTAATAATGTGACAGTACAGTAGTTGGTGTTATGCTCTCAGATTGTATCGGTTTGCTGTTCTCCATCTCAGCAAACACGTTGACAGCAGTTGTGTTCATTTCTACGGTTGCCGTGGTTTGATGTTACCTGTCTGTCCCCAGGCTCTACGTCCAAAGCAGGTGGGGTGCGTTTCCCTGATGATGACGAGACCCCTGGCTCTCCAACACGGAGAGATGACCAGTCGAACGTCGCTACGCTCATTGCTGTCTCAGAGAAGGATGGCAGCTACTTGGTGAAGGTGTGTCTGCACACCGTCAAACGAACACAGTTGTTCGTCATGATTTCATCATTGTAAGCGATTTTTCAGGTGAAGTGTTGATAAAATGACCACAAGGTGTTTTCATGAATGAGCAGAGAAAGTCTCCTGGTTTACGATTTGATTGATTTCCATGTTCATGGATGTTTCATCCGGATACATTTGTAAAATGTAAAGTCCGGCTGAGGAATGGTGGAACAACAAAACAACATTAAACTGAGCCATGAAAATGTGACACCACGGGCTGTGTTAGCCCACATCCTCCTGAGCTATTTGATCCAATGTTTTCTACTCTTTGCCTCTAACACGTCGCTCCTCTGTCAAGGCTGGTTTCCTGAAGAGCCACCACTGTTATGAGATTGTCTTCACTGTCCCAGATGTCCCCACACTGGGCAAAGAGCTCTCATGTCTTCCCTCCTCTTCTCCATCTCGGAGGTCGCCCAGCCTGCGGGTCCAGCGTATTAACTCCACACTGGAGGGTAAGTATAGGTGTACAGGCATACTTCAGGACATGCTTGCACATATGTCTAACCTGCAGTGTTGTGGAGCAGACTGTTGCTGCACAGAGCAGGTGACCATGGTGGGTTAGGTTCTCTGCCCAGCAGTAAGTCTGTAGGTTCTCAGTAATCCAGGTCATGCTAGTCTAAGGAGCTCCTTAGACTCTGTCCACCAGCGTCCTCACTTGTGCTAAAGCATATAGTTAGGGCTGGACCAGGTGACCCTGAATCCTCCCTTTGTTATGCTGCAATAGACGTAGGCTGCCGGGGGATTCCCATGATGCATTGAGTTTTTCCTTTCCAGTCACCTTTCTCACTCACTATGTGTTAACAGACCTCTCTGCATTGAATCATATCTGTTATTAACCTCTGTCTCTCTTCCACAGCATGTCTTTATCCTGTCTTCCTTCTCTCACCCCAAACAGTCGCAGCAGATGGCCCCGCCCCTCCCTGAGCCTGGTTCTGTCGGAGGTTTCTTCCTGTTAAAAGGGAGTTTTTCCTTCCCACTGTCGCCAAAGTGCTTGCTCATAGGGGGTCATATGATTGTTGGGTTTTTCTCTGTATCTATGAGGCGCCTTGAGGCGACTTATGTTGTGATTTGGCGCTATATAAATAAAATTGAATTGAATTGAATTGAAGATTACTTTTTGGGACTAATGTTTCTGTGGAATCTTTTCACACGAGCACAACACAAGTCTGTAACCAAGAAATGTATTTTGAAATTCCAATTTATATATCACCAAATCATGACAGTCGCCTCAAGGTGCTTTATATTATAAGGTAAAGACCCCACAATAATCATATGACCCCCTATGAGCAAGCACTTTGGTGACAGTGGGAAGGAAAAACTCCCTTTTAACAGGAAGAAACCTCCGGCAGAACCAGGCTCAGGGAGGGGCGGGGCCATCTGCTGCGACTGATTGGGGTTAGGGGAGAAAGACATCCTAAGGAAAATGTATATGCATGGTCACATTTCCCAACACCAGGAAGTGAAAACCTAAAAACGAAACCAAAATATGGCGTTAGTGTCTACTGTCTGTGGCAGCGTCTGCGTCTCTGTGCTGAGAATATTGGTAACACCTTGCTATTTTTGAAAGTACGAACCTAAATTAAAACCCTGAGTAACTGAATGATTGTATTACATTACACTGATTAGCCCGTGTGAATAAACTGAGCATAAGCCATCTTGGGTTAAAAGCGATCCTGGAAGCCTACGTAGAACAAAACTCGAGTCTGCCTCGTGTCAGCAGGCCCAGTATTTGAGCTCTCGTCTGTAATAGTATGCCAAAGCTCAGCTCTCCATACAGCTGTGACACTGTCTCTGCCTGACCCAAGCATCTCAGTACCGCAATAACAGATCTCTGCTCTCGAGCAGGTTTGAGATCAAGAGTCAGCTGACTGCTGTTGCCAGTGTCTCAGCAGAAACAGCTGGATTCATCTCTCTAGCAGCTCAACACCTCCCAGGCTTGGTTTAGCACTAAGGAGCTAAACCAAACAAACCAGTCAGCGCTCCTTCATTGCAGCTGCATGGATCTAGTCTTCAAAGGAACAGCCACAAAAAAATAAATCAACCACATTCCTGAATTTCCCCGTCCAGGAACAGCTTCAATGTCCTGGATAAGCAAGAACTGGGTTGTAATTAGAGGGGAAGATACCAACACATGAGTTCACTGGAGTGTGGACGTTCAACCCACTGTCACAGCAAAGTGTGTAATAGACATGCCGGTCCACAGTGTCCAAAATGGCTACCCTGGATGAATAAAGACATTTTCAATCATAAAAGACAAGAGGGAGGGTAAGGAGAAGAGTGTTCAGCTACAATAACAAGAAATGAAAGCACTGATGGCTTTCAGTGAACAGACTGAGTCTCTGAGGACGAGCTTTAAAGATCTGTGGTGCAACGAAAACGTTCTTCAAGCTTTGGATGTCACTGTTTGTTTCTGCACTTACCAACTGTCTGTCCTCTGGCTGTGTCCCAGAATACTTCAGCTTTTGTGCAACCACACCTAAAAAAAACCAGACGGCCGTCGAGCCGAATACCAATCTCAAAGTTTCCTTTTATAGCAAAACGTTTGAAGAAGACTGTCTACAACTTATTTAAGCATTACATTAGAACATCGTCACTCAGGGTTAAGATGGCATCAGAGTTACTGAGTCTGTGCTTGTTAGAGTTAGGAGTGCTGAATGTTTTGTTCTTTGCTGCTTGAGGTAAATGCAGTCTTTGATACATTAGACATAGATATGCCGCAGCACAGGGTTGGTACACCTGGGGCTAAAGTATTCCTTTAACTGCATTGATGATGTTTCTAAAGTTCATTGGACTCAGCGTGGTGCAGACTGCGTATGAATAACTTGTCTCCTTCCTCACTCCCTCGTTCTCTTTAGGAGGTGTAAAGGTAACATGTGAATACAGAACTCACCAGGAGGGGGTGCAACAGGAGGAGATCACCATGGTAACCAGAGGGAGAAAAGACAGCAGTCTAAAGGTCAGACTCCAGGCCAGGGTCATTGGTAGGTGCTTGTGCACCGACAGATACACACACATACGCGCGCACAGACAGAGTAAACAGGTCCTAATCATACAGGACTGCATCTTTATTACCTTGTTGACTGTACACAGATCAAACACAGTTCAACAGGACACAGTGCAGCACAGTGAAACATTATAGTATGAGTATTATGCGTCAGTACATCTGGAACTGAGATTCTTGTTAAGGTGGAAGGAGTCCTGAAGAAAGGATATGTGGAGATTTTAACCCTTTAAAACCGGTCAGAGCAGCACGCTCCGTTTTGCATAACTATTTTTAAATCCCGGTAGCACTGCAACCACGTGAGCTAGCGCAAAAATTTTTTTTGCATATGAAACCGGAGGAGTTGTACTTACATCTTATGCCATCAGCTTGTCCTCGGTCACAGTTTCCTTCCACATAAAGCTTTGCAAAAACTGCATAAAAAGCACTTGCAGCAACAAAAACATAATATTCCAGAAACACGCTTTGCCGATCCGATCAGCTGTTCATAACACTTCCTCCGTCCATCAGCACGAACTATCGCATGTCCGCCATGTTCTGCCCGAAATTGGAAGTGACGTCATTTTCGCGGAAATGTAGTTTTTTACCACCAGTGACCGCTGCGAATGGGCAGCTGAGAATCAGGGAAAGACCAGATGACAGCCTGGAAAGACTGCTGACAGGAGGGAATAGACCCTAATGGGGCTGGTGTGGGTTAGTGCCTCATACCAGCAGGACCCAGTGTTTTTTAGCGTACCTGGGTACACCCATTATTGCTACAGAAGTCTCAAAAGAGAAGGGTCTGCGAGAGCAGGGGTGAAAGAAGACCCTTTCCGGACGGATTTAATGGCAACGAACCATGGAACGGTACCACCGATGAATAGATCAACCAGCATTGCAAATAATGGACCATCAATGATGGTAGGAAAGAAGCTGCAGGACTGCATTTGTGGCTGGCCAAAACTAACAACTGACATGGGCCTTGAAATATTAGATTCTAGCTCTAGCTTAATATCAGCCGCTAGCTTGGAGTTTAGCCACCAACAGCTAGCAACACATTTCCAAGCCAGCCACAATCAACACCATCAACCAGCCCAGAGCTCATTCAGAAACAGCTAACAGAGTCTTCCAACACTGAGTCTAGCCAACCACTACCAGCAAGGGAAAGGAAGATGGAAGGTAGGAAAGATCAGATTCTGTGGCCCAGATCCAGTGAGAAAAGAGAGTGGGTCTGGCTCTTATACTAGATCAACAAAAGGGTCCAGTTGAAAGGAAGCTGGAGAACCTGGGAACCATCATCTACAGCTATGGGGCTGAGCGATGTGGGGTAAAGAACAAGACTCAGAGCAGAAAGGCCATTTCAACCAGTTAAATTCCAGGAGACAGCAGGAAATTGATAGAGGCATGAACCAGTTATCATTCCGACTGATATGCCACCTATCCAGGCACCTGAACACCAAATGGACATAAGACCACCAACATGGAGTGAAGTGGAGAAGGTAGTGAAGCAGGCAAGAGCAGCATCGGCTCCAGGACCTAATGGCATCTCATATAGGCTCTACAAAAACACCCCACGAGTCCTCAAATACCTGTGGACGCTGATAAAGGTAGCGTGGCAGAAAGGAGTGATTCCAAAGGCTTGGAGAAGAGAAAGAGGTATTCTGATCCCTAAGGAGAAGAACTCCTCATCCATCAGACAGTTTCGCCAGATCAGCCTGCTGAACGTAGAGGGAAAAATCTCCTTCAGTGTCTTGGCCCAAAGACTATCTGCTTTCCTGCAAAGAAACAACTATATTGACACATCAGTGCAGAAGGCGGCGCTTCTCTGGATGTCTGGAGCATGCCAGCGTCGTCTGGCACCAGATTCAAACTGCTGAGAAAGAACAAAGAGACCATCACGTGGTCTTTTTAGACCTTGCCAACGCCTTTTGGTCAGTTCTGCATTAGATCTTGTGGATGGCCTTCAACTATTTCAGCGTACCAAACCACATCACAGGACTGGTCAAGACCCACTTTAAGGATTTACAGTTTTGTGTGACAGCTGAGAACACCACCACAGCCTGGCAACACCTGGGAATTGGAGTTATGGCAGGCTGCACGATTTCCCCTCTGGCATTTATCACGGCAATGGAGTTGGTCATGAGGGCATTCCAGTGGGTAGTGGGAGGTGAGAGACTCAAGAGTGGCCTTCGTCTTCCTCCCATTAGAGCCTACATGGATGGTCATCTAAATTACACCAGGGCCTGTGCTGCCGGCTTAGGCCATCCGCACCACACCAGTAACCCAAGAAACCCAAAGCAGGCTCGAGCACCAACAGAGAGGTCATTATTGGCTGCTTCTGTTTTTTTTTTAAGTTTATTATTGGTTGTTAATTTAAAAAGTGAGGTTAGAGGAACAGAAGACGCAGCCACACTATGACGAAAGAAGGAAAAACAGAAAGTAAGGCTGTAAACACGACTTCCTCCCGTCACCTAGCATTGGCTGATGGTTCGATTCCCCATCAAGTGTGGTGGCGTGGACCAAGAGAGAACACAGGATCACGAGGAGGTGGGGCTACCCGCATCAATGCTCCCAGTTGCCTGCTGCTACATCACCATCTCCCAGGAAACACAGGTGATCTGACTGTTCGTCACCACACCCAAGACCCCCGCCTTGTGCTGTGCCTCCTCAGTCAGTGGGGTCATCCCAGTGGGGCTGCTTATCAAAGAAGAAGCTGGACTACCAGGTGCTGCAGTCCTGGATGTGAGGGATGACTTCACCACATGAGCTGCTGCTGCACGTAGAGCTGATGCACCTTTGATAGTAGTTGGTGGCCGCCACGAGAGACCCTCCTGCTGGCAGCCCAACAATGGCAGCCATTGTTGGGCTGCTGGTCACTGCACACTGTGCTGATGGAACCCTTGTGTGGACCCAGACGTGCTTAATGTTCGGGAGTACTCACTTCGATCAGTTGGCGAGGCTGGGGGAGCGAACGTTAGGCAACGGGGCCCATTTGAAAAGAAGTTTTGGGTAAATGTGTGTCACAAAACAGCTGTGTGCAAGCAGGAGAAGGACCCAAACGCAAACTCACCAGAGCGGGAACTTAACTAAAAAATGCAGCTTTAATTGCTGAACAGAAATAAAGGTGATACAAAACCTTGCAAACTAAACTGGGAAAAACTAATACACGAGGAGACTCGGGGAGAATCACACACAGCTATGAGGGAGGACGTGACACTAACAAAGAGAAACACAAGGCTTAAATACACTGAAGGATAACGAGGGTAATGAGACACAGAAGGAGAGCACAGCTGGGAGTAATTAGGCTGAACTAGACAAGGGAAGCAAAACTAGAAACACTGACATGAGACACAGACCTTCAACGTGAAACAGGAAACACACTGACTGAACTCAAGACATGTAAACTTAACAGACTGGGGAGACAGAACATAGAGACCTGAAACATGGGGCAGAAAGGCACAGTAGACACAACACGGAACATAGGGAAGCCATCACACAAAACCTAAGAACTAAACCCAAATTTCCCATGTGTGGGACTAATAAAGCTTATCTTATCTTATCTTATCTTATCTTATCTTATCTTGACAACCATAACTGAAACCTAGGGAAATGACAATAATCAAAACCGTACAACCAAGGACTTAGAACATAAACCATAATATAAAAATACAAGAACTCAAACTGGACCGTGACAATGTGACCCTCCAACGTTCGAGTGAGTTTCAGTGACGCTGTGGTATCTTTCTTTTTTCAGGCTGCACTCAACTTTATTTTGTTTGCAGTGAAGTGAGAGAGGTTAAGAAAAGCCAGTGGCAGCGCCACCTTCAGGCTTAATGGTGCAAACATGCATTACAAATGTTAAAAACATTGCTTCCTGGCGTTCACCTGATGTCAGCGGAGAATCCAGTGCTATTAGTTACCTGTCTGGTAGTTTCGGAAGGAGGACGTTACCAAGAAACTGATCAATTTTTTGATGGGTTTATCTGTGGAAAATACAGACTGTTTATTCTTTCAGGGTCATATATTATGTTCCCAGATAAATCTTTAACAGCACATATAGTTCTTTTTTCTTTCTTTCTTTTTTAACTGGTTAGCTAAGAATTGACCGGATTTGTTACCGTATTCAAAAGTTTGCAAGCCAAGTCTTTGTACTAAGATTTGAGTTTTTTTAATTAATAATTTCATTTAATTCTAGTTTTGTTTTGCGTATTTTGTTAATTATTTCCTGATCTTGCTGGGATACATAATCCTCTTATAAGGATTAGATTTTTTTTCCAAGTTCCTGAATATTTTTGTTTTCTTCTTCTACCCTCTGTGTCTATAACCATGTTGAGTACTATAAAATTAACATTTCTATGCGTTAAAATTGCTGCTCCCCTTTGTCTAGAGTTATAGCAGGCTGAGAACACGCGTGTGCAGCTGTGACCTTAGCGTGCCCATAGTCATGTGTGTATGGCTAATGTCGCTTACATGGGTGTGGAAATAGTTATGGCATCACCTTGAATCGACTAACTGATATTAATAAGTTAAACAGATGTTAACGCAAGAGGATGAGAAAGAAAAAAGGATTCTTATCTGGAGTGATGTTACAGTCCCGATCAAAAGTTTAAGACCACCTGAAAAATGACACAAAATCATATTTTTGCATGTTTGGATCTTAACAAGGTTCCCAGTAGCTTCAACATGGAACAAGGAGAAATGGGAGTGAGACAAAATCATTTTCTGATCATGCAGTTTAATGAAAACAACGTTTAAACTGAAACAGGCTGTTTTACAGCTGATCAAAAGTTTAAGACCACACCTCCAAAATAACCTGTAAACCCCAAAACAGAAATCAAAGTTCCAAACATGAACTCAGTGACGAACACCTCCACTGTTATTCTGCCTCTAAACATCATAATCCGTCCTTCATGCTGCTCAGTAACATTCAGTATTTATTATTTACTGTTACTGATGCTGATGTTGGCTGTTGCCGTGGTTTCCTGCTGTGTTGTTTTCTTTTGCTTGTTTTTTTTCAGCAGGTCTTTTCTCTCCGTCTCTCTTCTCATCTGTTTTTCTTTCCTTCTCCTTCTGTTGAGTCTCTTCACAACTTCTCTTGTCCTTGTCTTTCCCGTCCTGTGGTGCTGTCCGTTCTGATTGTAACAACTTAAAAATATAATAGATAAATAAGTAAAGATTGAATAAACCATCATAATCTATTGGACCCACATACCAAAAGCTCTAATGATCCATTTGGGAAAATAAATCTTTAGCATTGCTACAGCGCTGGACAGGACAGACAAAAAAAGAAAAAAGAAAGAGCTCATTAAGTTGTCATAAAGAAAAGAAACCATTTTTCTGCTACTAAGAGCTAAAGTTATTTCAGTAACTACAGCCTGCTTGGCTACGCTGTCTAAGCATTTCATGGAATGTCACATAGTTTTTCCCTGCCGGCATCTCTCCATCTACTCTGACATCTTCCCCTTTTTTCCTCTGTCCAGACCCACATCACGGCACCCCCATGCTGCTGGAGGGGGTGAGGTGTCTCGGTGCCAGGAAAGATGCCCACACAAAGCACAGCAGTGATCGTAAGAAGATATGAAGTGTGTAACTCCTGATCATACTCAGTGACTGGGTCAGGGTGCAGTAGAGAGAGAAACATGGATCCATACATAATAAGTAGAATTCATCTGAAGGACAAACAAACTGCCCTGAAAATCACATCACAGTCACAGTCATGCAATTACATTTACACGAGGCTGCCATAGAGCCATAATGCCTCTGCTGCTGGGGCCAGTCAAACCAGTGTTACAGCACACGCACACAGACACACACACACACACACACACACACACACACACACACACACACACACACACACACAGACACACACACACACACACATACACAGACACACACACACAGACACACACACACACACACACAGACACACACACACACACACACACACACAGACACACACACACAGACACACACACACAGACACACACACACACACACACACACACACACACACACACACACACACACACACACACACACACACACACACACAGGGTGTGAGTTTCACACTTGTGTAACAGTAATGACCACAGTAACCTTGCATGAGGTGTTGTGAGCTGTCACAAACACAAAGCCAGCTGGCCTGGTGTCACGTTCCCTGTATCTACTCTGAACCACCTGGAGGTAGAAAACCTGAAATTAGAGTGAAATTCCAAAATAGACGTTAAGTCTCTGAACGTTAATGCCACTAACAGGGTTTATGAAAGATAAGACAGACATTTTACCTGGTGACGCTGAGGTTGGACTCACCTGTTCCACACCGTTTACACTTTTACACCACATGTAGTTGCACAGCAGCTTAATTAACCGACTCACCTGTATACTCTTCTTGTATCATGACCAATGTTCCCTCTAATGTTTCATGTGTCTGAGCGAGCACACAAACTCCCTGAGCGTCCCTTGGACCACTGTGAGCAGCAGCAGACGTGTGCACTGTGGTCACGCCAGCATCCAATCCATCCAAGTTACATGTTTATTAAAATAATCAAATTACAGCATTTATGTTAGACGACTTTTAATTAACTGCTTTAGCCCACTTACAATGAAAATTAAAAAAATCCTGTTCATGACCTGCAGCATGTTAACACTATTGGAAAGAAAAATAACTTCAACTCGTCAAAGGAGCTTGCAAAGAAAAGCGTCTGGACTTCTTTAAGTTGCTTGAAGACGTTTCACCTTCATCCGAGAAGCTTCTTCAGTTCTAAGGTCAAATGGTGGAGAGTCCCAGATATAAACCTAGTGGGAGTTTCCCCCCACAGAGGGACAAAAGGACCCCCTGATGATCCTCTAATCAGCTGAGCCAAGGTGTGTAACTGGGTGTGAGTCCCAATCAGCCAGAGTTTCGGGTGTGTTCATTGTGAAACCTGGCCCCACCTTATCATGCGAATTCCTGAGGTCAGATGGCCCAGGATGTGAGTGGGCGTTAAGGCGTCTGGGGAGGATCTCCAAACTGGATTATAGATGGCAGAGAGTTGGTGTCGTAAACCCCGCCTCTGTCCCCTGCCCAGCAGCCACCTGTAGCACAGTTTCCAGTGTTTCCTGCTCAGCAGCCGCCTGTACCCCAGTCACCAACTCCACCACCACCACTTTCACCTCAAGTTCAGTCACCCATAGGGGAGAACCCAGCCAGCCTCAAGTTTTGTCAGCTGGAGGGTCCGAGGAGCTCGTCCAGGTTTCAAAGATGGTCGCTCACGATGACCTGGATGACTGAGAACCTTCACAGACATAACTTCAACTCCAATTTTGAAAACACAACTTTCTTTTTTTTTTTTATAAAGCTCTGACTTGTATTATGAGTCTGTGGTCTGGGAGAGAGTCTGTAACTCTGTCTGCAAAATACAGTAAATAATGACCAATGCTGGGCAGTTAATTATATACTTACTTCTTATATAAACAATAAACAATATAAACAACGACAGTATTCAGGAAGAAAACAAACACTGCAGATATTTTATCATAACTCTGGTTTTACGTGGCCGATCAACACAATTTAAAAACTGGTATAAAGTCCACACTTTTCTCGTCAGTTGTTCCGTCTGTCCTGCTCACATCTCCAATGGTTGTACACGTTGTCATTAACGTGGCTTCACTCCACATCAGCCGCTTTGCTCGCTAAAACACCGGCACATAAGGACGCTGTCATAGCCTGTCAGCGACGTTGATTAGCTGCGTATATACGAATGTGAATCGCATCATTGGCTGGACTGTGGGATAAGGTGCATCGTTCTGATCCCATACAGGAGCAGCCAGTCACTGACTAACACTGCAAAACAGAATCGTTAAAGTATTAATTTTAATTTCAATTCAGGTTCAATTTTTTTTTGTGCGCAGAGACGTGCCAGCAGTGCGCAATTGCGCACGTGCACAGTTTAGAGGGAACATTGGTCATGACAGACTCTGAAGTTATCATGTAACCATACAGCTGTGTGTACTGTAGACCTTTTAAACCCCCAACATTACTGGCACCAAGCCTGACTCTGACATGTGTAATAGAAGTAGATCCTCACTGCCTTTTCCTTTGTGCTAACCTCTTTTTCTAATTGCTATAAACGTGTCTTGTGTAACCTTTTCCTGTGGCACTGTTGTGTTTTAATATGTTGAAAAAGTTCACTTGTGTGAAGCGATCCTGACCCCCAGTTTCAGTGTTTTTCTTTGTTGGATCAGTCAGCTTTCCTGCTGCGTTCCTGAAAAAGGGGAGACTGTGACACAGACCACGCCCCTGCCACACTGTGAAATGTACTTTTTTCCCCAGTGGGCAGCGTGGGCACCCAAATTCCTGAACGCAGTAACTTGACAACAAGGCACCATAGAATTGTTAAAATGATGTAACGGAGCGGAAAGGCTGATTTTATTTCCAAGATGTTTTGTGTTTTTAAAAGGAAGGAAACCTTCCTAAAAACGGGCAGAGCAGTGGAGCCGCCAAGGGAAGCACACAATTTAAACTGTAAGATTAAAAATATAATTTATTATATTTAAATAGTTAAAAATGTAAAATGAATTAAAATAACCTTGGCCAAGGGATAACACAATAAAAATCAATAAAACACAACATTAAAAGTCCAGTGGGATCCACCCCGGCATAAAAGTCACAAAAAAACTAAGAAATCCAGCGTAGTAGTAAAAGAGGGAAACCCAGCGGAGTCCTCACCTTCCTCCCCGCATTCCACGTCCCGGTGCACTGAAGGAAGGGAGGGAGCGGCAGTCACTATTCCTTTCGACAGTTTTACTTTAATAAAAGGGATAAGTCAAAGACTTACCCCGGGTGGGCAGAGCTCTCAACTCCGCCCGCCGCTTCTTTAAAACTGCAATCGGCACCAGCTGTCTCACTGCTTCTGCTCTCCCGCAGTGCACAAGCTGGCTCTTGTCATTATTGCCGTCTGACTGCCCGCTGCGCGTCCCTAGTCGCTGGTGGTGGCGCGTCCCCAGTCGCTGGTCACCTCCTGTCAAACGCCAACTCCAACCCTCTTATGTGTCATTGAGCTCTCTGTAAATTACCTTGCCTTTCCTCTCAGGTGTGTCCAATTAGTAAAAACGGGGGAAAGGGCGGAGTCTCTCCAGGACAATTTGACGGTAACTAAAACATGCAACCTAAATAAAACCCTGCACAAAATATAACCAATACATGCAATATAAAAAATAAATAAGTACACTTCACATTAAAATACAGCACAGCAAAACAACATCCGTCCTTCCCTGGATGACAATGACACCACAGCTGCATCTACTAAACATACTGAACAAGTTTGAATCTCAAGTTTGACGTTTTCTTCTCTGAACTCAAACGATCACAGAAAGAAATGAACAGTCTCTTCATTTTCATGGTAGTTTTATTTTAATGAAGAGTATCAACCAAAAATCCTTACATAAATGTTATAAATTGATTTGCATGTCATTGAGTGAAATAGTTTGATCCTTTGTAACCAAAGCACTAAGGTCCTAAATGAATGTTGTGCATACCGGCGGTCAAATGGGTGAATGATGCTTGTAGTGCTCAGCACGTGCTGTATAAAAAAGGCCATTTACCGTTTCATGGATTTCTCTGCTGAAGAAGCCATGTTTTTTAACGTTTCCAGTGAACAGTAATGATTCAGAGGTTTTTAGTTCAGATGAAACCAAACAACCCCACAGACACGGAGGTGGAAAATTTATTCTTTGGGCTGGTTTTCTGCTAAAGCAACTTCACCTGGACATTAAACCATCACATCTTGGGCAGGAGCCTCCTTCCATCAGCCTGAACACAGTTTGTGTTTGTGGGTGGATACTGTGACACAAAACATACCACCAAGGCCACAATCAAGTGGTTACAGAAGAAGCACATTGATGTCTTCAGGCCTCAGTATTCATACAGAACATTTGTGGCGTGAACTGGAGCTTCTAGTTTCCAGGTGGCAGCCAAGAAACCTGAAAGATTAAGAGAGTTTCTTTAAAGAGGAGAGCGATCTGTGCAAACCTGGGGACCAGCTACAGATGTCTAACTGCTGCTGTGTCAACAAGGTTTCTCCAGATATGCACTACGACATAATTTGCTCAAATACTTAATTCACGCAGTGACAAGCACGTCTATTTATAACTTTGATGTGATCTGTTTGTTTTGTTTGGGTGATATTCTGTCTCTCCATTTAATCATACTGTAAACTGAAATGCTGTGTTGAATGCTGGAGCAATGATTTATTAATGTAGGCTAACACTTGCTATTCCAGCTCAGTAATAATATGCTAATAATTGTGTAATAAGGTAGAAACAAGGTAATCATATGGAAGTGTGAGTTATTCCTACTCACAGAGTAACATTTCAATAACAGCCAAGTAATAAGCCTGTATGAACAGTGAATGTAGCTGCGTAACATTACACTGAAATTCATATAACTGAGTTCTAACAGACCAGAGATTGAGTGTAATAATGTGGAAATACATGTGACTGTGACACCAAGTGATGATAATATTATAGCAATATATTGGTTATATATTATAATTCAGTTCAATTCAATTCAGTTTTATTTTTATAGCATCAAATCACAACAACAGTGACGTCAAGGAGCTAATATTGTAAGGTAGATTCTACAAGTGAGAGAGGGCAACGTTCAATGCATCATGGGAATCCCCAGCAGCCTACACCTACTGCAGCATAACTAAGGGAGGATTCAGGGTCACCTGGTCCAGCCCTAACTATATGCTTTAGCAAAAAGGAAAGTTTGAAGCCTAATCTTGAAAGTAGAGATAGTGTCTGTCTCCTGAATCCAAACTGGAAGCTGGTTCCACAGAAGAGGGGCCTGAAAACTGAAGGCTCTGCCTCCCATTCTACTTTTAAATACTCTAGGAACAACAAGTAGGCCTGCAGAGCGAGAGCGAAGTGCTCTAATAGGGTGATATGGTACTATAAGGTCATTAAGATAAGATTGGGTCTGATTATTTAAGACCTTGTATGTGAGGAGCAGGATTTTGAATTCTGGATTTAACAGGAAGCCAAAACAGGAGAAATCTGCTCTCTCTTTCTAGTCCCTGTCAGGACTCTTGCTGCAGCATTTTGGATCAGCTGAAGGCTTTTCAGGGAGTTTTTAGGACTTCCTGATAATAATGAATTACAGTCGTCCAGCCTGGAAGTAATAAATGCATGAACTAGTTTTTCAGCGTCACTCTGAGACAGGATATTTCTAACTTTAGAGATGTTGCACAAATGGAAGAAAGCAGTCTTACATATTTGTAACCTGTTAGCAAAAAAAAAATCTGTGCTGTGGACTTTTTTGTTTATTGACTTGTGGTGGTAACCTCATCATTATAAGGTCAATGCATTAACATTACTGTATTACAGTTACTGTATTTCAGTGCTGGAGCCCTGATTTGTGTCCCCAGGATTCTTCTTTGTGTGAAGGTAATAATCTAACTATTATGTTTAATGCTGTGGCTTATTAATTCAATTCAATTTCAATTCAATTCAATTTTATTTATATAGCGCCAAATCACAACAAAAGTCGCCTCAAGGCGCTTCACACGGGGTTCAAGGGAGCAACGGGGAGTTATTGTGTTTACAGCTTTTCACTGTAAATAAAGAGCACTGTTTGCATCGCTCGTCCTGGTCGCGGAACACTGGACCAGCTCTTTATCCTCTCCAGGATACTTGAGGGTGCATGGGAGTTTGCCCAACCAGTCTACATGTGTTTTGTGGACTTGGAGAAGGCATTCGACCGTGTCCCTCGGGGTGTCCTGTGGGAGGTGTTGCGGGAGTATGGGGTGTCTGGCCCATTGCTACGGGCCATTCGATCCCTATACAACCGTTGCAAGAGCTTGGTTCGCATTGCCGGCAATAAGTCGGACTCGTTCCCGGTGGGTGATGGGCTTCGCCAGGGCTGCCCTTTGTCTCCGGTTCTGTTCATCATTTTTATGGACAGGATTTCTAGTAGTGGCGGCCAAGTGGCGGAGGGCTTTCACTTTGGTGGCCTTAGAATCTCGTCTCTGATTTTTGCGGATGATGTGGTTCTGTTGGCTTCATCGGGTGAGGGCCTCCAGCTCGCACTGGAATGGTTCGCAGCCGAGTGTGAAGCAGTGGGAATGAGGATCAGCACCTCCAAATCTGAGGCCATGGTTCTCAGCCGGAAAAGGGTGGAGTGCCCACTCCGGGTCGGAGATGAGTTCCTGCCCCAAGTGGAGGAGTTCAAGTATCTCGGGGTCTTGTTCGCGAGTGATGGGAGAAGGGAGCCGGAGATCGACAGACGGATTGGGGCTGCAGCTGCAGTAATGCGGACGCTGCACCGGTCCGTCGTGGTGAAGAGGGAGCTGAGTGTAAAAGCGAAGCTCTCAATTTACCGGTCGATCTACGTCCCTACCCTCACCTATGGCCACGAGCTGTGGGTAGTGACCGAAAGAACGAGATCGCAGATACAAGCGGCAGAAATGAGCTTCCTCCGAAGGGTGGCTGGCCTCTCCCTTAGAGATAGGGTGAGTCAGCTCTTACTGGAACAGTGGCGCGGCTGCCCCTCTGTTGGTCTTCCATGGTCTCTTGTGTTCTGGGGGCCTCTGGATGTCTGGAGTTTTGATCTCCTCCATACCCGCTTCACACCCTGGAGGACGGGGCTGTGGCCCCCCCACACTCCCTAGCAGATCATTACATGGAGAAACCTTTGGAATGCAAGCATGCTGATCCACACAGGTATGCACACATGGGTATTCACAGACGCGGACTAAAGCTTTCTTGGCTGCTGCCTCAAAGCACACTGTGCGCTGTCTATCTTGCGTGCTGCACAATATCGTTTATTACTTAGTAAATATTGATATCTATGACTAGCTAGTTTATTGTGATGGTGCTTTGTTTTCTCTATTATTATGTTGCTCTTTGTTGTTTGCTGTCTCCTCTGTTTGTTTTTTTTGTTTGTTTTTTTTTTCTCCATACAGGTGACCCAGGAGTTCTTTTTTTTTTCTCTCTCTCCCCCCCCCCCTTCTCACCGTCTCTTCTCCCCTTTGGTTTTCTTTCTTTCTCTCCCCCTCTTTCTCTCATTCATTCCCCCTGTCCTATTTATTAAAAAAAAAAAAAAAAAAAAAAAAAGACAAAGGATGAACTGAAGCTCTGCCATCACGTAATGTCGCATACTGCTGTTTCTGATGTCATTTAAGAAAAAAAAAAAAAAAAAAAAAGAGATAGGGTGAGAAGTTCGGCCATCCGGGAGGGGCTCAGAGTAGAGCTGCTGCTGCTCCACATCGAAAGGAGCCAGCTGAGGTGGTTCGGGCATCTGACAAGGATGCCCCCTGGGCGCCTCCTGGGTGAGGTGTTCCAGGCATGTCCCACCGGGAGGAGACCCCGGGGCAGACCCAGGACACGGTGGAGAGATTACATCTCTCGGCTTGAGCTCCCCCTAACCCGCCCGTGCCGCCTGGCCCCCCACTCGGGTTACCCTATGTCCTCACATTGCAACAACTGAGAGGAAAAGAGGTCCAGTTCAGCCGATGCCCCTTACTGGGGACCTCTTTTCCTCTCAGTTGTTGCAATGTGAGGACATAGGGTAACCCGAGTGGGGGGCCAGGCGGCACGGGCGGGTTAGGGGGAGCTCAAGTTGGGAGGTTGGCCACCAAAGGTGGCCAAATTCCATGCACAGACCACACCTGTTCCCATCCCGGGCCCCCACGTCACCCACAGATTGCTCTCCAGGAGGGAAGTGTCCTCTCTTATCCCAAATAAAGGGGTTTGAAAGTGGGCTTAGGGAACCCAGAGGTTAGGTTTAGGGCCGGAAGATAGGGGTTGAAGTTAGGGCCCAATGTTCAATCAGGGCTCTAGGCGGTTAGGTTTAGGTTCCCTGCATGGGGTTAAAAAAGGTTAAGGTTAGGGAAGGCTTCAGGGCCAGGAGTTTATAATGGGATGGCCATAAAAGGGCCTATACAAATAAAAAATGAAGAAACAAGGAGAAAAGTAAAGAGGAGGGGAAAATTCCCTTAAATGGAGTTACAGCACCCTCTAGTGGGTTATATTGGGGTTAAACTCTCACAAAATGGCATCTGAAGCCTCCCTCAAGCACAGAAGTACATAAAATCAGTCACTCAAATTGGTTTCATGGAGATGCTCCATTACCATGATCATTCCAATGATCCAACATGTGCTCTGCAGTCTTGTCCGTCCAGCGAAGATTGTCCGATTCTGTGCTGAACTTATCAGCAGGTAGAGCAGGTATGTGCTCCTTTAAACCTGCAATAAAATTGTTTATGTGTAATAATGTGTCTTGTTCTGTTTTGGGAAGGGCAGAAGAAAAGTTAATCACTGGAATATAAATGTCAGCTTGGGGGAATTTTTCTTGTGCCGACCTCAGCGTTCTTCTCAGCTCCCTTATTGGTACATTTTTATCCCTCTGACACCTGTTATTCAGGCTGAAGGAGAGAACCAGCTTCTCCACCGATGTGTCACTGTCTGCTTTATCCACAAGGATCTCTGCATGGCCCCATTTGGCTCCTGGGAAGCTGTCAATTTGGACTCCCTCCGCAACATTAGGAGGAATCAAGCTCACATTGGTGTCTCCAGTGATCACCGATGCTTCCTTTGTGTGCAGTCTCCACTCTCTGAGCTTTTTCTTTGTGCTTGGATGTCTCGTCGAGGTGCATACCTGTTGTCCAACTGAAGCTGTGTTGGTCTTCTTGGGGGTGGATTCCCCCTGTATGAGGTCCATCGCCTCCATGTTCTGTTGTAGCTGAATGGCGGGAGAAGATTTCCCCTCAGAAGAAGCCCCATGAAGTGCTGTAGGGATTCTCCTCACCCTCTGGTCTCTCGGTGCCACTTGATTGGGCCCTGGTTCCTGTAGATGCACAGGAGGAGTGGCAGGTCTCAGATCGCCGTCTCTTCCCTCCTCCGTCTTACTGGAGAGTGACAGTTCACCTCCAATCGGGTCAGACGTCGTAGCAGTCGTAGTTTTGGGTGCGGTGTTAGCTGTGGGTGGAGCCTGAACTTGTGCTGTGACAGAAACGATCCGGCCAGTAGTGGCCTGCAGTGCTGCGGGTTGTGTGTGCAGAGAAGCTGATTGTGATGCTTCAATCAGGGGTGCAATCATGTCCACCTCTCCATTTACTTGTGGCTGATGATCTGGTTCATTGATGGCGTTGCTCCGCTCCGTCGATCCAATAGTTGCCTACACGTCTGCCAGCTTCGCCACAATTACAGCCTCAGTTTGCTCCAAAGATTCAGGCTGAAGACGGCGGCCCAGATTCCTTTTGGCCCAGGATGCTGCTATCTCAAACGGGCCTCTCCAGTCCTGTTCAGGAAACTCAAAAAGAGTCTTAACTGCCTCCTCCATGCATTCATTATAATGATCCCAAAGGATTATCATGGTTGTATGAGCCCAGTTCTTAGCATTGCCCTCAATTAGAGTCTGCACTTCTCTATTGGGGATAGCTGGCTTAATCACAGTCATTAGATTGTGAGCTATCTTGTTCAGAGAGGGAGGAGGAACGTCCCCCGAAACATTCTTTAAATGGTGCACTGTCTTAATGAGTTTATGAATGATGTGAACCTTTGCTGAGAAGTCAGGATCATCTGACTGTATTTTCTTCTGTTGTCACGGACCCGGCTCTGGAGGACTCGGGGGTCCTTGAGCAGTTTTGACTGTTGTTGTTGTTATTATTATTATTATTATCATTATTTGGTGATGTGTGTGTTTTTCTGCACAATGCTGTGTTAGTCTGTGTCCCACTCGTATGTATAGGCAGGGTGTGGGTGTGTACCTGTGTATGTCTGCGGGTGTGGCTGGAGGATGGAGTACAGCCACCTGCAGGCCTGATGGGTGTGGCCCTGCGGAAGGACTGGCCACACCTGAAGTTCCTGCCACACCTGTTGGTGATCTGGGCCCTATTTCAGGAAGCCAGTTTAGTGCAAAGTCTGACTAAGTATACCCTGAGTTAACGAAAACTCTGGGTTTTCGGTTTCACAAAGCGAGTTCAGCTGAAGCCTGAGTGAGTCACTATGACGACACACTCCGTGAAGCTAACCTGCCCCCTAGCAGGTTTACTACAACTAACCCTGACTGTCCCCGCCTCTTTGTCGGAAACCTGACAGTAGGAAGTTTCAGACATGGCGTGTCCCTTCCTTGAAGAGCCAGTAGATCTTGAAGCCCAAATACTCCGCAGAGCTCTCCGCCGGGAGAGAGTGATCAGAGCGCGTTTGGACATTTTATCATTACCTGATGATTTCCTGTGCGAACGTTACCGTTTCTCAGCACAATCAATAAGTTATTTGGATAACATCCTCAGGCCTAATATTGCGCATGTGACACATCGCGGACATGCGCTCAGTCCATTACATATTCTTTGTATTGCACTCCGTTTCTTTGCAAACGGGAGCTTTCTGTATAATATTGGTGACGCTGAGCACGTTTCCAAGGCTACCGTCTGTCGGGCAGTCAGGAATGTTACAGTTGCACTGAAACGTCTCCTGTACTCGTCTGTGGTGTTCCCCGGTCATAGACCCACAAGATTTATCAAAGAGGGATGCCACAAAATTGCAGGTAGCAGGATGAAGAAAACTCAATGCATGATGTGGTGATACGTGAACTACCAATTCAATTCAATTCAATTCAATTTTATTTATATAGCGCCAAATCACAACAAAAGTCGCCTCAAGGCGCTTCATAGAGAAAAACCCAACAATCATATGACCCCCTATGAGCAAGCACTTTGGCGACAGTGGGAAGGAAAAACTCCCTTTTAACAGGAAGAAACCTCCGGCAGAACCAGGCTCAGGGAGGGGCGGCCATCTGCTGCGACCGGTTGGGGTGAGAGAAGGAAGACAGGATAAAGACATGCTGTGGAAGAGAGACAGAGGTTAATAACAGATATGATTCAATGCAGAGAGGTCTATTAATACATAGTGAGTGAGAAAGGTGACTGGAAAGGAAAAACTCAATGCATCATGGGAATCCCCCGGCAGCCTACGTCTATTGCAGCATAACAAAGGGAGGATTCAGGGTCACCTGGTCCAGCCCTAACTATATGCTTTAGAAAAAAGGAAAGTTTTAAGCCTAATCTTAAAAGTAGAGATAGTGTCTGTCTCCCGAATCCAAACTGGAAGCTGGTTCCACAGAAGAGGGGCCTGAAAACTGAAGGCTCTCCCTCCCATTCTACTTTTAAATACTCTAGGAACAACAAGTAGGCCTGCAGAGCGAGAGCGGAGCGCTCTAATAGGGTGATATGGTACTACAAGGTCATTAAGATAAGATGGGGCCTGATTATTTAAGACCTTGTATGTGAGGAGCAGGATTTTGAATTCAATTCTGGATTTAACAGGAAGCCAATGAAGGGAAGCCAAAACAGGAGAAATATGCTCTCTCTTTCTAGTCCCTGTCAGGACTCTTGCTGCAGCATTTTGGATTAGCTGAAGGCTTTTCAGTGAGTTTTTTGGACATCCTGATAATAATGAATTACAGTAGTCCAGCCTGGAAGTAATAAATGCATGAACTAGTTTTTCAGCGTCACTCTGAGACAGGATATTTCTAACTTTAGAGATGTTGCGCAAATGGAAGAAAGCAGTCTTACATATTTGTTTAATATGTGCGTTGAAGGACATGTCCTGGTCAAAAATGACTCCAAGGTTCCTCACAGCGTTACTGGAGGCCAAGGTAATGCCATCCAGAGTAAGAATCTGATTAGATACCATATTTCTAAGATTTTCAGGGCCGAGTACAATAACCTCAGTTTGATCTGAATTAAGAAGCAGAAAGTTAGCGGCCATCCAGGTCTTTATGTCTTTAAGACATTCCTGCAGTTTAACTAATTGGTGTGTGTTATCTGGCTTCATGGACAGATAGAGCTGGGTGTCATCTGCATAGCAGTGAAAATGTATGCTATGTCTTCTAATGATACTGCCTAAGGGAAGCATGTATAATGTAAACAGAATTGGTCCTAGCACTGAACCCTGTGGAACTCCATAATTAACCTCAGTGTGTGAAGAGGACTCTCCATTTACATGCACGAATTGGAGTCTATTAGATAGATGTGATACAAACCACTGCAGCGCAGTACTTGTAATACCTACAGCATGTTCTAATCGCTCTAATAGGATATTATGATCAACAGTATCGAACGCTGCACTGAGGTCTAGCAGGACAAGCACAGAGATGAGTCCACTGTCAGAGGCCATAAGAAGATCATTTGTAACCTTCACTAAAGCTGTTTCTGTGCTGTGCTGAGCTCTGAAACCTGACTGAAACTCTTCAAATAAACCATTCCTCTGCAGATGATCTGTTAGCTGTTTGACAACTACTCTTTCAAGGATTTTTGATATGAAAGGAAGGTTGGAGATTGGCCTATAATTAGCTAAGACTGCTGGGTCTAGAGATGGCTTTTTGAGTAAAGGTTTAACTACAGCCAGCTTGAAGGCCTGTGGTACATAGCCGATCATTAGAGATAGGTTGATCATATTTAAGATCGAAGAATTAATTAATGGCAGGACTTCTTTGAGCAGTTTTGTAGGAATGGGGTCTAAAAGACACGTTGATGGTTTGGAGGAAGTAATTATTGAAGTTAACTCAGAAAGATCAATTAGAGAAAAAGAGTCTAACTTAACATCAATGGTACTAAGAGTAGCTGTAGATAATATTACATCTGTGGGATGATTACTGGTAATTTTTTCTCTAATGATTCAAATTATATTTGTGAAGAAGTTCATGAAGTCATTACTAGTTAACGTTAAAGGGATGGTTGGCTCAAAAGAGCTCTGACTTTTTGTCAGCCTGGCTACAGAGCTGAAGAGAAACCTGGGGTTGTTCTTATTTTCTTCAATCAGTGATGAATAGTAAGATGTTCTGGCTTTGCGGAGGGCTTTCTTATAAAGCAGCAAACTATTTCTCCAGGCTAAATGATGATCCTCTAGATTTGTGACACGCCATTTCCTCTCCAGATTACGAGTCATCTGCTTTAGGGTACGTGTTTCAGAATTATACCACGGAGTCAGGTACTTCTGTTTAGAGACCTTAGTTTTCACAGGAGCTACAGTATCCAGAGTCGTACGTAGTGAGGAGGTGAAATTATTAACAAGATAATCGACCTCTGTTGGGGTAGCGTTCAGATAGCTGCTTTGCTCTGTGTTGGTACAGGGCATTGAAGATGATAACAGTGGGTGGATTATATTCTTAAACTTAGTTACAGTGCTTTCAGAAAGACATCTACTTTGATAAAGTCTACTCTTCACCGCTGTGTATTCAATTATTGTAAAAGTAAATGTTATCAGGAAATGATCAGACAGGAGAGGGTTTTCAGGAAACACTGTTAAATGTTCAGGTTCGATGCCATATGTTAAAACAAGATCTAGAGTGTGATTAAAGTGGTGGGTGGGTTCTTTTACATTTTGAGAGAAACCAATTGAGTCTAATAACAGATTAAATGCCATGTTGAGGCTGTCATTTTTAGCATCTACATGGATGTTAAAATCACCCACAATAATTATTTTATCTGAGCTCAGAACTAAATCAGATAAAAAGTCTGAGAAATCAGACAGAAACTCTGTGTAAGGCCCAGGTGGACGATAGATGATAACAAGTAAGACTGGTTTCTGAGTTTCACTGCTGGGGTGGACGAGGCTAAGCATCAGGCTTTCAAATGAATTAAAAGTCTGTCTTGGTCTTTCATTAATTAATAGGCTGGTGTGAAAAATTGCTGCCACACCGCCCCCTCGGCCTGTGCTTCGAGATTTCTGGTAGTTAGAATGACTCAGGGGTGTTGATTCATTTAAACTAACATAATCATCCTGCTGCAACCAGGTTTCTGTAAGGCAGAGTAAATCAATTTGTTGATCAATTATTAAGTCATGTACTAACAGAGACTTGGAGGAGAGAGACCTAATATTTAATAATCCACATTTCACTGTTTTACTCTTTGGTTCAGATGTGGATACTGTATTGTTCTTTCTTTGTAATTGTTTATGTTTAAGTTGTTTGTTGCTGGTTTTTAGTTTGTTTTTTGTCTTTTTGGAAGCTGACACAGTCTCTATGGAGATGGGTTTTTGGGGGGGTAGCAGGAGGAGAGAAGCTGCAGAGAAGCGTGTAAGACTGCAACTCTGCTTCCTGGTCCCAACTCTGGATAGTCATATTTTGGGGGGTTTAATAAATTTGTCCATATTTCTAGAAATGAGAGCTGCTCCATCCAAAGTGGGATGGATGCCGTCTCTCCTAACAAGACCAGGTTTCCTCCAGAAGGTTTGCCAATTATCTATGAAGCCCACATCGTTTCTGGGACACCACTCAGACAGCCAGCAATTTAAGGAGAACATGCGGCTAAACATGTCACTCCTGGTCTGATTGGGGAGGGGACCAGAGAAAACTACAGAGTCCGACATTGTTTTGGCAAAGTTGCACACCGATTCAATATTGATTTTAGTGACCTCCGATTGGCGTAACCGGGTGTCATTACTGCCGACGTGAATTATGATTTTACTGAATTTACGTTTACCCTTAGCCAGCAGTTTTAAATTTCCTTCAATGTCGCCTGCTCTGGCCCCTGGAAGACAATTGACTATGGTTGCCGGTGTCTCTAGCTTCACATGTCTGAGAACAGAATCGCCAATTACCAGAGTTTGACCCCCGGCGGGTGTGTCGCCGAGTGGGGAAAAACGGTTAGACACATGAACGGGTTGGTGGTGTACCTGGGGCTTCTGTTTAGGACTATGCTTCCTCCTCACCGTGACCCAGCCGCCCTCTTTCCCCAGCTGCTTGGGGTCTGCCGGGGAACAGCTAGCGGGGCCTATGCTATCATCGGCTGCACCAGCTACAGGGGCCTGGCTAGCTACAGGTGAATGAAGGGTGCGAAGCCGAGTCTCCAATTCAGTAATCCTGGCCTCCAGCGCTGCGAATATGCTACATTTGTTACAGATATCATTACTGCTAAAGGAGGCCGAGGAGTAACTAAACATCTGACACAATGAGCAAGAAAGTGCAGGAGGGACAGGTGAAGTAGCCATGGTGCTAATGAGTCGGCTACGAGCTAAGCTAAGCTAGCGAAACAGTACAGAGACAGTCAGTGAATACTTTGGGTATAAATTAGGTAGTGAGTACACAGAAAGTGTGCTTCGGAGGAAGCACGTGAAGATTATACTATGAAAGAAGAATGTATTTAAAAGTTGTTAATTAAATCGCTAAGCAAATAAGCTACTCAGAAACACCACTGTGTTTGAGCAGGAACAGGAAGTGATACTCTACCACAGAGCGAGCGAACACCAAGTGACAGCCCACTCAAATGGTACAAAAATTTCCAGGGTTCCCAGGCGTGATTGGCTGTATAGATGGCACCCACATCCCAATCATTGCACCCTCAGCAAATGAAGGAGACTATGTGAACAGGAAGTCTTTCCACAGCATCAATGTACAGGTACATAATTCCCTGTAGCATTTCACACCAACAAGTGATGGCATCATGGTAATGGATGCCAATATGTGTTCTCTGCACTGTGTAGATCATATGTGATGCTGCCAACATCATCATAAATGTGGAAGCCAAGTGGCCAGGCTCTGTACATGACTCACGAATCTTCCGGGAATGTACACTGAGCACCAAATTTGGACATGGTGGGTCGAAGTAACTGTGAAATATACAGAGACCAATTGCCACAGGGACGTTTGCACTGACATGTATTCTTCTGTCCTAGGAGAGTTCACTGGCCACCTGCTTGGTGATAGGGGGTATCCATGTTTACCCTATTTGCTCACCCCTTACCCTGACCCTGAACCGGGCCCACAGCAGCGTTATAATCTGGCCCATTGCAGGACACGGGCCAGAGTTGAAATGACCATCGGAATGCTCAAGGCCCGGTTCCAGTGCCTTTGTAGACTCAGGGTCACCCCAGAAAGGGCATGTGACATCATTGTGGCATGTGTGATCCTACACAACATTGCCACGATTAGAGGTGAACACTGTCCAGCTGAACCAGACATCAGCAGTGATCCACACGATGAACATCCTGACCCACCCATGAACGTACAGGATGGAAGAGCAGTCAGAGAGACCATATGCCACAACCATTTCCTGTGACCCGTCAACCCAACATGTTACAAGACAAATACACAGATACTGTGGTCAACTGCCTTTATTGGTCACCCTGTATGTCCTGTACACAAAGTATAAATGCGTATATTAGTATGTTGTACAAACACTGACATGATTCGTCCATCTATGATCACTCCACCCACCCTTAACTGTTGTTCCAGCAGTACAATCTCCAGCTTCGACTTTTGGATCTGCAGCTGGAGGTGCACCATTTCCATGTCGCACTTTCTTATCTTCCTGGCCAGATATGTCTTATACAGCTGCTTCACAGGGAGCTATTGCAACAAAGGACACAGCATTGGCATCCATAGTACATGCCTACTTAGGTTGGTTGTGAATGTGTGCTGGACAACCCACTGCGGAAAGCTTCGTTGTAGGAGTGGCTGGACCCTCTTCCTCTTCATTTCCAGCATCACTCTGCCGGGGACATAGTAAGTCCATGGTGTCATCATAGTACCACATTGTCGTCAGTTGTTATATTTTCCACTGTACACTGTATACCTCATAGTGTGGCTCTGTTGCGGCCTCCTCTGTAGCAGCTGTCACTGTTTCGTCATCATATGCCTGTGGTGGAGACATTTAACAACATTGCTGTTCTACTGTTGACACATGTAGTCTGTGGAGTATTACGAGTACTCACAACTGCATGTCGGTCTGGCTCAACAGGGGGCTGCACCAGATGCAGTACACCATCACCATCAACTGGAAGTATATGGGGTTCATACAGGTCACTCATGACTTATGTGGGCGCAAATGGCAATTACCAGACATACCAATCACCATACACCTCATTGTCAGTATGCTCGCAGAGACAACCGACACTGAGGGAAGGCAAAATCAGTAGGTGTCAGGGTGGAAACGCTTTTATGAGCTTTATGTTGCATTGAGGTATATGTTCATATGTTACTCTTATTGGGAAAGGTACGAAATGTACTACTCGCTCTGTCTCTGGGAACAGGGAGCTCACCCTGTGGGAGGTTAACACACACACACACATGTATGCAAAATTAAAGGACACTGCTATGCTCATAATAAAGACGTACCACTGCAGCTCGGTGTGTGTGAGTCTCTCCCTGGGCCCTCACCCGTGCAGCACGTTAACAGTTTCCAAGTGTCTCAGTGTTGTTTATTCACCTAACTGTTTGATGACTGTCATTCTCTGTCTGTAGGACAGTAACTTCACTACGACATAGTTCGTTTTGGTCAAGGTGACTGTGCAGAATGGATGTATGCACGCCATGTATTGTTTTGAATTTACCCCTTATGTAGGCACTTGTGTCTTGTGGGGTTATTGCCACAGAGGATGTCCCCGCAGAGATGCCTTCGGCCACAGGGCGCCCACTGTTTTGGCTGAGGGCCAACTGCTCAGCCTCTGTGAGTGGTGGTGGTGGAGGACCCCCACCTGTTTGTCGGGCCTCCGCTTTTTTTCTGTTGGCTGTGACGGCACACATTTGGGCATACAGAGTAGGCAAATGTGTACTTGTGATGTGCTCAGATAATTTCAATATGTGCTTACAGGAGGTATATTACTGTAGCCTCTAACTGCAATTGATTTACATAGGACACACAGACCAAGCACTATGGCTCATAATACAATTACACCTTACCTGTTTGGACTATATTTTTATATGTCATTTTTACTTGCTGCCAGGCACGTTTGGGGCCTGTTGGGTTGCACCTGCGCTCACATCACATCACAAAATAAAATGTATGACATAGGCAATGAAATGACATATACTGAGATGACGTGTTAAATGGGTGGTGATCCCTAGATCAATGTTTAAATTAACACTCATGCATTGACTCTGTCGGCTATGTTTTGCCATGCATGCTCCCTTTCCTTTGCAGCTGCGGCTGTGTTATTTTTTTTCTGCATGATGTGCATGCTGTCGGCATATGCTGCCATCAGAATTTCGGCCTCAAGCGCTGTGAAATATGTCGACCGCGCCTTCTTTCCCTCCGTCTCCATGGTGACTCGCTTAATCTGTGCTCCACTAATCGGGGCTTTATGTATCCTCGTGCGCGCGCTTGACTTGGGGTTGTAGCAACTCCGCGTTGATTGAACTAATTGTTATCAGCCTTTCTGAAACCGAATATTCCGAGTTGGACAGTTCGGGGTTACTCAACCGTGAGTATCGTTTTTCACTCGGGGTTTTCTAAACTGGCTTCCTGAAATAGGGCCCAGGGCTCGTTGGGGGAGCTACTTAGGAGAGAGCTGGAGCTCCCACCGGCGCGGGATCATTGAGTTATCGTACCAAGTCAGTGTGTGTCAGCATATGTCTGTGCTGTTCGTATATGCCCGCTGAGGGTATATATGCCCAGTTTCAGCCCGGTCAGCTGGCAACAGACCAACAGCATTCATTACCGCAGTGAGTAAACCCGACTCATTTGTGTCTATTAATCCTGTCATTGAAAATCAAAACACAGATGAACAGCAGAGGACGGTTTCCTTACACCCGGCCCCGCCTTCACGGAGGAGAAGGCGTCCTCGCAAGCAGCGTTCAGCCACATCTACACTCACTCCTGTGCTGGTCGAAGACTCAGGACCAGCGGCTCTGGACACCACAGTGAGTAAAATGGACTCTGCCGGTGTCGTAAATTCCCTTCCTGTGAACATGGACATAGGTCGTGTCCAAATTCATGGGCTGCATTCTCCTGAGGACCCGGCCTTCGCGGTCTACGTGGGCCGGGTCCTCAGAAGATCGGGTAGGCCGGAAGTAAACGGCCGTGAAATTGGACGGTCTAGCCTTCTGATTAGCGTCACCGCTGTCTCGGTGGAGTTTAATAAACTCAGCCGTCTGCTCCTTGCTGTCTAAAATATAACAGGACACTGGAGTAAACTCTCGGCCATCTCACACTTCTGTTTAATCAGTTTTCTGTTTGACGTTTAGTCAGCTGTGTGAAAACCAAGGAGGAACCCACCTAAAGTTTTATTTTATCTAATCTAATCTAATAACTTTAATCGCAGCCAAACCGATTTACTCACGAACAAACAAAACACTGAAAAAAGCCCAACAATAACATTTTTAGGTTGTCTAAGTGACTTATATATTACGTTTGTCACGGCCGGGCGGGTTACACACAGTAATTCGGCGTGCCCGTGTGGCGTGCTGGCTAGACCCAAGCGCGGCGAAGGCTAGCGGTGGGTTTGGAGCAGGCACGCAGTTATTCTAGTAACGATCAGTGCACGAAGCGTGGCTTCGGAACGGTCGTTACCGACAGAGAGCGAGCGGAGCCGGGAAGAGAAAAAGGATTGAAGGGATAATCACTCACGGTTGCTGAATCAGGCGGAGACTGACGTCGGCAGAGTTTCGGAGCTCCTGACACGAAGAGAATGATGTCTGAGCGGCGAACAGGTGGGTGGCGTCTCTGTTTTAACCCCGGCCCCGTGATCAGCTGATCACAGCTGATCACCGGCTGACAACGTTTAACCCGAGCAGCGAAAGTCCGCGGTGATCTGAAAATGATGTGCCGGGAGTTGTGCCATTCTCGGCCGCATCAGTAACCCTCGAGCTCCCGGCTAGCTGTCGAGCTGGTGGGTAGCAGACGTCTCCGAAAACGTCGAAGCACTTTAGCAAAGATGCGATATCTTGATAAACCGAGCAGATATTTGATGTTTACACAGCTACTTTCTCGCCTGAAAATATGTTAAAAGTTTATTTTGTGACCCAGAAAGATTAATAAGAGTAATTTTAAAACTTAGTAGCGGCCGCCATTAGCCGGAAACTGGAGCTTGGCTGGGCCGCGCTATGAATTCTGGGATATGGTGGGCCACGAAGGACACACCCGACCCATCCTTCAAATTCGGAAAAAGGAGCACGCATTTGTCGGCTGCATTCGGAGGGGTCTACGAATTTGGACAGCCTTCGGCGCGTCGCTGTGACGTAATCGGTCTACAAATGCGGCCTCAGGAGAATGCAGCCCATGAATTTGGACACGACAACAGAGACTATAGCCACTACGGCAATTAACAATGGAGAAACTGTAAGAGGTGTAACTGAACTCCCAGTGGGGATTTTTGGACCACCGACGGACGAATGTGGCCTGAGTGCTAATGCTGGGGCAGAATTTTGCCTAGACAGCCCTGAGGTAGTTAGCTCAGAGTCGGTGGGGTCAGAAACTGTTTGCTTTACCTCCAAAAACTCAGAAGATGTTCACTCTGAGACTGTGAGCTGGGAGCTAGGGAGTTCACAGCATACAGACCCAGATGACTTTTTGGCTCAGTCTGGCCATATGGAGACAGAGGTTCTCCCCAGGGCTTCCCCAGAGGCCGAACTGGAGGCCTCAGTTGCCTCTGGACCCCTGGAATTTGTTGAGCCAGCTGTAACATTCTCATCCTCTCCACCCTCCATCATAGCAATATCACCCTCAACTCAGTCCGCTGCCCAGCTAGTAACGGAGTCCACTGCCCAGCTAGTAACGGAGTCCACTGCCCAGCTAGTAACGGAGTCTGCTGCCCAGCTGGTAACTGAGTCTTCAGTCCAGTCAGCCTCTCACCTTCATCCTCAGTTGGAGGTTGATATGCCTGCTGGACCACCTCTGCCATCATTTCACCCGTCTGTCCCTGCATCGCTGTCCAGTCTACCGGGAGTAGCTGCCACACCATCATCACCTCCGCCCTCTGCAGCTACTTCTCCACCAGCGTCCCATCAGACTTCAGCAACCGCAGCACTCTCGGCTTCACCATCCGCATCACCTACTCTACCTTCACCTTCCCCACCTGCAGATACTGCATCACCATCTTCACCTCCGGATCGACCATCAGTAGCTGTAGCGCAGCCGGAGGCGCTGCCGGAGGAGCTCGGCGAGCCGGTGGAGCCAGCGCCGCTGCCGGAGGAGTGGCCACTATCGAGAGAGGGGCTCGGCAGGCCGGAGGGACCCGCTCGGCCAGAGCCGGAGGTCGGCGTGCAGGATGCATCTCCACGCCGTCCACGTCCAGTGCGCCCACCACGCCGTCCACGTCCAGCGCGCCCACCACGCCGTCCGCGTCCAGCGCGCCCACCACGCCGTCCACGTCCAGCACGTCGGGGATCTTGAGCCTTTCAACTCTGCCGCCCGCCGGAGCTGCAACGCTGGCGCCACCCAATCCGTGGCAGGCCACCAGAGATGCAGCACCGCCGCCACTGGATCAGTGGCAGGCCCCCAGAACTGTTTCGTTGCTGCTGCTGGACCCGTGGCCGCCCGCCGGAGATCCTGCTCTTCCACCAATGGACTAGAAGTAGGCCACCTGAACTGTTTTAGGGTCGTCGGGAGCCGACCCTTAGAGGGGGGGTACTGTCACGGACCCGGCTTTGGAGGACTTGGGGGTCCATGAGCAGTTTTGACTGTTGTTGTTGTTGTTATTATTATTATTATTATTATTATTATTATTTGGTGATGTGTGTGTTTTTCTGCACAATGCTGTGTTAGTCTGTGTCCCACTCGTATCTATAGGCAGGGTGTGGGTGTGTACCCGTGTATGTCTGCGGGTGTGGCTGGAGGATGGAGTACAGCCACCTGCAGGCCTGATGGGTATGGCCCTGCGGAAGGACTGGCCACACCTGAAGTTCCTGCCACACCTGTTGGTGATCAGGGCTCGTCGGGGGAGCTACTTAGGAGAGAGCTGGAGCTCCCACCGGCGCGGGATCATTGAGTTATCGTACCAAGTCAGTGTGTGTCAGCATATGTCTGTGCTGTTCGTATATGCCCGCTGAGGGTTAGTGTTGATGGCTGCGTCTATGGTTTCCCTGCAGGAGGAAGAGTGGTCCAGAAAGGCAGCACGCACGGGGTGTGCGGAAGCGCAACAGCGGGGAGCACGAGCACAGACGTCGGAGGGAAGCGCCTGGAATTACCTGGAAATGTTCAGTAACTTCATTATTAAATCTAATTTCAGTTTAATAAGTTATTAAACCAGAGTTCAAGAAGTGTAATGATTACTTGGAAATATGTGTGGTAAAGTATGTGTAATAACTTTGAATCAGGTCTGCAAAATACAAAATTACTATTACTACATTTCATAGTAACATTGGACAATATTGGAAGCAGACGATGAGTAGGAATAGAAAGTGCTGCTGATATTATTTGACTGAACAGGTCGGTCTTCTTAACGTCTTAAATATGATGATACTCGTGGCTCACATACATGTGTGATCTGTATAAACATGTTGGTTGTGAATGTGTGGCCTCTGGTGTGCACACTATGATGCTCTGTGGTGTCACTAACATCATGTCTTTCTTTGCCTTGGTGACTTGATCATGTGTCTGTTTATGTGAATAAAGCACTGCTCACATGTCATTAAAATGACATTTCAATGATTTCTTCATTGTTACAGTCTGTTGTAGTGGGTGTAGTTCTGAAAACAAACATGAAATTCATATAAATGTTGGTAAGAATCACAGCAGGACATTTACATGCAGCAGGGGATTATGAGTGAATCACAGTAAAGGAATTTAAGAAGAAAGAATTGAACCACGGCCCTCATCCACATCGTGTAACGCTGCATATTCTGTCCAAACATTATTACTGATGGAAATGACTCCAGAAAAGGTTCATAATGTCCCAGAACTAAAATCCTCTGTCACGATCGGGCGAATTACACACAGTAGTTCGGCGTGCCCGTGTGGCGTGCTGGCTAGACCCAAACGCGGCGAAGGCTAGCGGTGGGTTGGAACAGACACGCAGTTATTCTAGTAACGATCAGTGCACGAAGCGTGGCTTCGGAACTGCCGTTACAGACAGAGAGCGAGCGAAGCCGGGATGAGAAAAAGGATCGAAGGGAAAAACACTCACGGTTGCTGAATCAGGTGGAGACTGACGTCTGCAAAGTTTCGGAGCTCCTGACATGAAGAGAACGATGTCTGAGCGGCGAACAGGTGGATGGCGTCTCTTTTAAACCCGGCCCCGTGATCAGCTGATCACCCCCCCCCCCCCCCCCCGAAGCCCGGCACCCGACGGTCCAGGACGGCGGTGGCGGAAATCCGAGATGAGGGAAGGATCCAAGACGAAGCGGGACGGCACCCAGGAGCGCTCCTCAGGACCGTAGCCAGCCCAGTCCACCAAATACTGGACCCCCCGACCCTGGGGACGGGAGTCCAAAATCCGCCGGACAGTGTAGACAGGACCCCCATCGACGAACCTGGGCGGGGGCGGGGCCTGGGAGGGGGGCGCCAGCGAGGAAGTGACGCGCCGTTTAAGCTGCGAGACGAGTAATACCGGATGGACCTTCATGGCGGGTGGAAGCCGGAGACGATAAGTCACGGGGTCGAGCCGGACAGCAATCTCGTACGGGCCAACGAACCTGGGAGTGAGCTTCTTGGACTCGGTGCGGAGCCGCAGGTGCCTTGTGGAGAGCCAGACGCGATCCCCCGGCTGGAACGGATGACCCAGGCGGTGGCGGCGACGATGCTGCCGGGTGTACAGAGCGTTGGCTCGGGAAATGGCAGCCCGCGCCTTGATCCAGGCCTGACGACAGCGGCGGACCATCTGTTCAGCAGCAGGCACGTCGACCTCTGCCTCCTGATGGCTGAAGATAGGAGGATGAAAACCATGACAGACTTCAAAGGGCGAGAGACCGGTGGCAGAAGAGACGTGAAGGTTATGAGACAGCTCAGCCCACAACAGGTAACGAGGCTAAAGCGACGGTTGGGCGGAGACGAAGCACCTCAAGAAGCGCCCCAACTGTTGATTGGTCCGTTCAACCTGCCCATTGGTCTGAGGGTGATAGCCGGACGAGAGGCTGGGAGACGCTCCAATCAGGCGGCAAAAGGCTTTCCTGGCGGTGAACTGGGGCCCCCGATCGGAGACTATGTCCTTGGGGAACCCGTGAAGCTGGACGACATGGTCCAGGAGGAGCTCGGCCGTCCGTTTGGCGGAAGGGAGGCCGGCCAGAGCGACCAGGTGCACCGCCTTAGAAAACCGGTCTACAAAGGTGAGGATGGTGTCAAGACCGTCCACGGATGGGAGGCCGGTAACAAAGTCAAGGCCGACATGGGACCAGGGACGTCCCGGCACAGGGAGAGGGCGAAGGTCGCCAGCGGGCGGCTGAGTGGAGGACTTGGCCCGAGCACAGGTGTCACAGGCGGAAACGAATTCACGGACGTCCCGAGTCATGGAGGGCCACCAGAAGGCACGACGGAGGAGTTGGAGGGTCCTGTCGGGCCCCGGGTGACCAGAGAGCGGGGAGGAATGAGCCCAGAGCAAGGCCTCCTGACGGCACCGGGATGGTACATAGAGCCTCCCAGCAGGGGTGTCAGGCGGAGGTGGTTCGGCGGTCAGGGCATCCCGGATAGAGTCCTCCAAGGGCCACCGAAGGGGGGCAGCGAAGCAATGAGAAGATAGGATAGGTGCAGGGTCTGACGTGAGGCCGCCCTGGGCGAACTGTCTGGAGAGAGCGTCTGCCTTAGCGTTCTTGGAACCAGGGCGGTAGGCGAGGTGGAAATTGTAAGGCTCAAAGAATAAGGCCCTACAGGCCTGCCTTGGGTTGAGCTTCTTGGCAGAACGAATATGGATCAGGTTCTGATGATCAGTCCAGATCAGAAAAGGGTCTTTCGCTCCCAGGAGCCAATGCCGCCACTCTTCTAAGGCCCACTTGATGGCCAGGAGTTCTCGGTCTCCGACACCGTACCGTTGCTGTGTGGGAGAAAATTTCCTCGAGAAATAGCAGCACGGGTGAAGTTTTCCATCCGGGCCGTGTTGAGAAAGGACGGCGCCAGCGCCAACATCGGAGGCATCCACCTCCACCACAAAATCTCTGGCAGGATCAGGGAGGAGCAGGACGGGGGCCGTAGTGAACCGGTGGATAAGGTCTCGGAATGCCTGTTTCGCGCCTGGGAAGAGGCAGAAGGGCTTAGGCAGGTTAGCTGGTTTGGTGAGGGATGTCAGTGGGGCAACAACGGTGCTGAAATTGCAGATAAAGCGCCGATAGAAATTGACAAAGCCCAGGAAGCTCTGTAGCTGCTTAAGGCTGGAGGGCTGAGGCCACTGGGTCACGGCTTTGACCTTTTGCGGGTCCATGGTCAGGCCATTGGAGGAGATGGTGAAGCCTAGGAAGGTGGTGGACCGCTGATGGAAAGCACACTTCTCCAGTTTGCAGAACAGCTGGTACTCGAGCAGCCTGCTCAGCACATGGCGAATATGGGTCCACTTCGGTGTGGGAGTAGATCAAGATGTCATCTAAATAAGCAAACACCCACCAGCCTAGCATATTCCGCAAGACATCGTTGATCAGATGTTGGAAGACAGCAGGGCTGTTGCAGAGGCCGAAGGGCATCACCAGGTACTCCCAGTGCCCGTTAGGGGTGATGAATACTGGGCTCCATATTAAACCCCGGTCATATGCTCAGGTGGTGACCGCTGACAGCAATGAGGAACCTGGAGAGCTTGACATTAGCTCCACGGAACAACAGGTGGCTGCTTTCCTGCGGTCCAAAGGGATTGCCCTGGACTGTAACTCTGTCGAAGCATGCCACCCTCTTCCCAGGAGGAACGGCAACACACCGGCTATTATATTAAGGTTTGTAAATCGAAAGCACAAGATTACGCTGCTGAAACAAGGAAGAAAATTAAAAGGATCTAATGTCTTTATCAATGAACATCTAACCAAACACAACGCTGAAATAGCCAAAAAAGCGCGACACCTTAAGAAACTGGGAAAAATCCAAGGTACTTGGACGACGAACTGCAAAATATTCATTAAACTAAACGGATCACCAGAGGAAACCAAAGTTCTGACCATTAAAAATATGGCGGATCTCGAAAAATATCAGTGAGCAACACGATCTGGACGGCAAACAAGGTAACAGACAACCACACACTCACTTATGACACACACTGGAAGGAAGAACTCAGATACATCTGGAAGAATCAGCTGCATCAGTCAGACAGTTGCAGAATATGATCAATTGGAACTGAAAACATTTAACTATATGGATCACAATACACACGACTTGGAATATGAAATAGATCCAGACAACAACTTTTTCTCATCTAACAATAACAATTGCTGCTACTATACAAATAAAGACTACAATCAGAGGATTAAAACTGAGAATAAATTATCAATTATCCACTTTAACTGTTTAAGTCTCTATGCTAATTTTAGTCATATCAAAGAATATCTTAACCAGTTTTCACATCCATTTAGTGTCATTGCCTTATCAGAAACTTGGATCAATATGGAAAAAGGAACAGACTTTGAACTGGAGGGTTATGAATTCACATTTATAACTAGGCGAAACAAAGGAGGAGGAGGAGTGGCCTTGTACGTGGACAAATCCTTGAAATTTAATGTGGTGGAAAAGATGACGATGGTGATTGATAATGTACTAGAATGTATTACAGTTGAAATTTGTAAAGAAAAAAGTAAAAATGTAATCATTAGCTGTATATACAGAGCTCCAGGTAGTAGTATTGAGACATTTAAAGACTGGATAGAAGAAACATTTATTGAAATAGCTCGCAAAAAAGTTTTCATTTGTGGAGACTTCAATATTGATTTGCTAAACCCAAATAAACATATAACCACTGAGGAATTTATAAACACAATGCACTGTATGAATCTATTCCCTAAAATTACTAGACCTACCAGGATTACATCACATTGTGCAACTCTCATAGACAACATTTTTGCAAATGACATTGAAAATAAGACTGTAAGTGGACTCCTGATTAACGACATAAGTGACCATCTTCCAATTTTTACAATCTATGATAGGAATTACAAGATCAATAAAATGGACAGTAAAAAAGAGTACAGACGAGTAAGAACAGAAGAAAGAATGAATGCATTTAAAAAAGATTTATTGAAGGAAAACTGGGGTGAAGTATATCAGGAACAGGACGTTAATAGTGCGTATAATGAATTCCTTAGAATATTTACATTACTGTACAATACCAACTGTCCAATAAAGCAATATAGTAGAAACATAAATATATGGACTGTCCATGGATAACAAAAGGTCTGCAAAATGCTCTATACAGAGAGTTCTTAAGAACGAGAACTAAAGATGCTGAAATCAGATACAAAAGATATAAAAATAGGTTAACTAATATACTTAGATTTAGTAAAAAGGAATACTATAAGAAGCAATTAGATATAAATAGAAATAATAATAAAAGATTATGGGAAATCCTGAACAGTGTTATAAAATGTGGGACTGGACAAAAGAACTATCCCAAGTATTTCATTTGTAATGACCATGAAGAATACAATATGGATGTTGTGGCAAATAGTCTCAATGAATTCTTTGTAACTGCTGGACCAAATTTAGCAAGAACAATCACTCATCCTGGGAAAGCACAGGAAAAACCCGATACACTGATTGACAGAAATCCATATTCTATGTTTCTCACAGCCGTTGATGAAAATGAAGTTCTTGAAATTGTCAAAAAATGTAAAAATCACAAATCTTTGGATTGTAATGATATTGATATGATAGTGGTTAAAAGAGTCATTGAGGCTGTTATAAAACCATTTACATACATCTGTAATTTATCATTTCAAACTGGTCGATTTCCAGACAGAATGAAAATAGCAAAAGTTATACCTCTATACAAATCTGGAAACAAACACCATTTCACAAACTACAGGCCTGTCTCTTTACTACCTCAAAATTTATAGATAAACATAAACTACTCACTGAGAGTCAGTACGGATTCAGATCAAGCAGATCAACATCATCGGCACTATTAGATTCAATAGAATACATCACAAATTCCAGAGACAAAAAGCAATATGTGGCTGGGTTATTCATAGACTTGACAAAGGCATTTGACACTATAGATCATGATATATTAATAAGAAAACTGGAACGTTATGGTGTCAGAGGGGTAGTTTTAGATTGGGTCCGGAGTTATTTAAGTTCTTCAACTTGTACATTAACGACATCTGTAAAGTGTCCAAAGTATTAAAAATGGTTCTCTTTGCTGACGATACAAACATTTTTTGCTCTGGTGATGATCTGCAGAATTTATTGGAGGATATGACTAATGAAATAAGTAAAGTGAAGTTCTGGCTTGATAAAAACAAATTATCATTAAATTTGAATAAATCTAAACTTATGTTATTTGGAAATAGTAGTTTAAATACAAATGCAAAGATTCAAATAAATGGTGTTGATATTGAAAGAGTCAGTGAAAATACATTTCTGGGGGTAATAATAGATGAAAAACTTAACTGGAGAGCTCATGTAAGATATATTCATTCCAAAGTATCACGAAGCATTGCAGTACTAAACAAGGCAAAACAGGTATTCGACAGAACATCACTTCATATTCTCTACTGTTCACTGGTTTCACCATACTTAAGCTATTGTGCAGAGGTCTGGGGCAATAACTATAAAACCACATTACATTCACTTTTTACTCTTCAAAAAAAAGCAATTCGAATCATCCACAATGCAGGTTATAGGGAACATACAAACTCACTATTTTTGCAGTCTGAAATATTGAAAATTGACGATATAGTGAAATTCCAAACAGCACAAATTCTATTCAAAGCAAAAAATAAAGAACTGCCAGGTAATATTCAGAGTATGTTTTTTTTTGAAAGAAGGAAGTTATAATTTAAGGGGTTTTTGTAACTTCAAAACAATGAAGGTACGTACTACAAGAAAAGGCTTTTGTGTTTCTGTTCATGGAGTGAAACTATGGAACAAACTGAATATGGAATTAAAGCAATGTCCAAACATAAAACTGTTCAAAAAGAGTTATAAAAATATGATCTTCTCGATCTATAAAGAAAAGGAAAATATTTAAATTAAGTGAATGTCTCTATTTAAAAACAAACAAACAAAAAATTCATGATGTGATATTATAGTATATAGTATATCAGAAATCTGTTCACTATTTTTATTACAAATTATATCAGTAAGGAAGCTGACTAAATATTCACTGATAATTTATGGCAAAGGGGTGGGATTAAATAAGTGTATACTTCTTCCCACTCCCTTTCAACATGTAAATTAATCAGAATGTTTTTTTTTGTATGTAATTTGTATAGTATTTTTTTTCTCTCTTATTTCTTTTCTAAATGTACTTGTATATTGTTCACATGTTGAAATAAATTACCAATCAATCAATCAATCAATGAAGGCCGTCTTCCATTCGTCCCCTTCCCTAATTCGCACCAAATTGTAGGCGCTGCGTAGGTCTAGTTTTTGTGAAGATGCAGGCCTGGGAGAGGGAATCGAGTGCGGTGGATAGCAGAGGAAGAGGATGGCGGTTCTTGACGGTGACTTTATTCAAGCCCCGATAATCTATACAGGGGCGGAGCCCGCCATCTTTCTTCTTGACAAAGAAGAATCCCGCAGCTGCAGGGGAGGTAGAAGGGCGAATAAAGCCCTGTTGGAGAGCCTCAGCAACGTACTCCTCCATGGCTTTGTTCTCTGCGGGTGACAGAGAGAACAGGCGACCACGAGGAGGGACCGCTCCCGGGAGGAGCTCGATGGCCATGTCGTAGGAGTGATGAGGAGGTAGAGTAGAGGCTCGCCTCTTACTGAAGACCTCAGATAGGTCGTGGTAAGACGGAGGGATCATATCCAGATCAATGGGCTCCGGGGGTGAAGCCTCTTCTGACTTTGGTCTGAGAGAGAAGGCAGCGGCGAGGACACTGGGGACCCCAGTCCAGGATCTGGCAGGAAGACCAGGAGATGTGGGGGTCACGTTGACGGAACCAGGGGTATCCAAGGATGAGAGGAGAGGACGTGGCTGAGACTACTAGAAACCGGACCTCCTCCTGATGATCCCCAATAGACATGCAAACCGGCTGGGTCTGGGACTGGATTGGGTAGGGTTGGAGGGGTCGCCCATCTACTGAGGTCACCGGGAGGAATCGATCAACGGAAGTTAACGGAATGCGAAGTCGAGAGGCTAGTTTTTGGTCTATGAAGTTCTCAGCGGCTCCGGTGTCCAGGAGGGCTTCAGATGAGAACTGTTGGTGTTTCAGGTGAAATATTACTGGTAACAGAAAACGAGAGGGGTCAGAGGAGTGGGAAGGGCCAGGTGGGACTCCCCCGCAGTCTACCTGGCGTCGTCGTTTCCCGGACGTAGCGGGCACTGGGGACAACGGTGTCGAGCTGATCCACAGTAGGCGCAGAGACCCTCACGCCAGCGTCTCTCTCTCTCCTCTTTGGAGAGTCTACCCAGCTGCATGGGCTCCTCGCTGGATGTGCTGCTTGGGCTAGCAGTGGCTCCGTCAGAGGGGGGAGGAGGCTGCGAAGACGTGGCCCTCTGAGGCTGGAAGGGTTTGAAGGCCCGAGGGGTGTGGTGAGGCCGCGACATCACTCGTTGGTCGATCTTCAGGGCGAGGTCCACGGCCTCATCCAGAGTTTTTGGGGCCTCACGGCCGGTCATCTCATCTCGGATGTAATCAGCCAGTCCCTCCAGAAAAATAGAGCACAGAGAAGCATCTCCCCACTTTAGCTTAGCGGCCAGGGTGCGGAATTGGGAGGCAAAGTGATAGACAGGTCGACTGCCCTGGCGTAAATGAAGCAGCTGTGACTCCACTTCCACTTCACTGCTAGGGGGAACAAACGTCTTTTTTAATTCCTCCACAAACAGGGCATAGTCATTGCAAGCTGCAGATTTATTGTTGTAGAGAGCCACGCCCCATTCCTGAGCCTGGCCAGACAATAGAGAGATGTTAACATTGCAACTTTTGCATGGGCGGTGGCGTATTTAGTGGGCTGACATTTAAACAGCATGTCTAAAGTGGCGAGCAAACCATCAGGCCGGCCATCAACTCCGTTCCACTTACCTGGTAGTCCGATCTGGGGCTCCGCGCTCACCGGCGCTGGCTGACATTGCAGCGAGGTAACGGAAGTGGAAAGTTGGAGGACAGTTTCGGTGAGAGACTCCATTTTTGTGCTCATCCGATCTACCACACCGCGAAGATATAGAACTTCGGCTTTCAGCCGTTCGAATTCCGCTGGGTCTATATGCGGCTCAGACATCCTGTCACGATCGGGCGAATTACACACAGTAGTTCGGCGTGCCCGTGTGGCGTGCTGGCTAGACCCAAACACGGCGAAGGCTCGCGGTGGGTTGGAACAGACACGCAGTTATTCTAGTAACGATCAGTGTACGAAGCGTGGCTTCCGAACTGCCGTTACAGACGGAGAGCGAGCGGAGCCGGGATGAGAAAAAGGATCGAAGGGAAAAACACTCACGGTTGCTGAATCAGGTGGAGACTGACGTCGGCAAAGTTTCGGAGCTCCTGACATGAAGAGAACAATGTCTGAGCGGCGAACAGGTGGGTGGCATCTCTTTTAAACCCGGCCCCGTGATCAGCTGATCACCGGCTGACATCCTCTGCCTATAAACTCAAATAACCAATCAGGAGTGGCCTTTTACAAAACCACAGCCTTGATCTTCCAGATGTATCAGTATCACATCACAAATGTTGCCATTTCTTATCATTACAGCATTTTCTCAGAAGCTTATTGTTCATCCATCTAAACACTCATTAGTTAATCATGTACATCATTGTTCTTTGTCTGCTGCTGCTAAATGTCCATCTTTGCATATTCGCAGACTCTCCCATTGGTTGATCTTTATCTATAAATCTCTCCTTGGGCTGGTTCCATCTTATTTATGTGTTTATATGTGTGAAAACCACAACCAATACAACCTTCGTTCGAACAAAATCATACAATTGATTGTCCCAAAAATCAGAACAGAATTGGGGAAAAAGGCCTTTAAATACGCTGCCCCTGCTTCCTGGAATAATCTGCAGAAGGAACTGAAATTATCAGAATTGGTTACCTTGGGAGAGTTTAAGTCTGTCTTAAAGGAACGAGAGAACAGCTCTTTTACTCAGTGTGATTGTTTTTAATGTACTCTTAATTTGATCTGTTATTGTATATTTTACACATGTTTGTATGGGATATTGTATTTGTTTTAAATGTTATATACCTATGTGGTATGTGACTTTTGTTGCTATGATGCCAGGTCTCTCTTGGAAATGAGATTTTTAATCTCAATGAGATTTTTACCTGGATAAATAAAGGATTAATAATTAGTACATTTTAAAGCTACACGTTACCTGTACTGTTATTATAAAATGATTTCTCTAATGCACCTTCTTGAGTTATTGATCATATTGCTCCTGTCAGAACAGAACATGGTCCACCTAAATCATCCTGGAGAAACTTTGAAAATATGGGAAGAAGAATCTGCTGAATACAAGAAGGAGCAATGAATTCATTTTGAAATCTATGAAACTAAGCTAAAGGCTTTTTTATTTCCATTCATCAATAAACGATTTAATCATTGTAATTATTCTATCAACTGTTTCAGTGATGAGTGTTTCTAAACAAAGTTTATAATATTAGAGGGAATATTTAGTCATTTCTCTGCCATACATACACATGACTGCCATAAGCATCACATCCACACGTTCACCTGTAAAATCTAAAAATCAGGAAGAATTTCACCAGCAGCTCCCTGCAGGCTGCTATCGCCCTCTACACTCTGCTCTAATCACATCACAACTCACATCCAGTGGTAATACATCACAGACCTACTGTACATCTGTGCTGAGATTCAAAAACTCGCATCCTTCTTCTCAGTATCTGTGTGTGTGTGCGTGTGTGTGTGTGTGTGTGTGTGTGTGTGTGTGTGTGTACGTGTGTAGCACCAAATTTAAGCACCTTAAAGTCTTTAACCTGAAACAACCTCTCTCTGTCTCAGATAGCATCAACATTTTGCTCTGTGACCGTCTAAAAGTCATCCATGGAAATAATTCCAAACATTCAAACCATGCTTGTCACATGTCACAGAAAGGAACAAGGAAATGACAAAGACATGTTTGAAGTCACTAAGATAACTACGACAGAGAGACCCACAGAGAGGGTGCATTCCCACAGTACATCGACCTCTGACCAGCGCCCCTGTACAGGAAGTCTGGACTGGATCTCTGTTCCCAGAGTCCTAATGCCTGATCCTACGAGTATTACCCAGCAGCCAGTGCAGAGTTCAGATGGAGCAGATGTGGGTGAGGGGACTCGCTCGGCTCTCACTGCCCCACTGTCCGAGTGCTTTTGTCTGATAAAAGAAAGCCGAGCCTCCGTCAGCCACATTCATTATGGCAGCTTTGTAATTGTAATTGTAATTAACCGGGTTCATTTTTGGGTTCTGGACAGTATGGGCCTGTAACCAGTAAGAGCTATTCACACTAAAACTGGTTAATGCTCAAATTCTTACCTTCACAAAGGGTTAAAAAGGGAATGTTCACAATTTAGTCTTTTAGTTGCTGGAGTTTTTTTTAAGTATTTTAAAGAAGAAAAGCAAAAGCAGAATCAAATTATATTCATAATCACATAATAATGATCAAATCACATCAAGTATACTTATTTAATTAATCTAAGAATTTATAAAGACAAAATAATAATCACGAACAGTGACAGAGGTGGCATCAGTGCTGCCGTGCTCCGAATCACATATGTGTAAAACCCTCATTCAAAAACTCCACTGATTCTACCTCTAGATGATTCATCAGTAGAACACAGAATAGGACATTAACACAGAGAACATACTGTCACGCCCCGCTCTGGGGGTACAGGAGCGCAACAAGGGTTAAAAAAAGGTGCCTTGGTCCCCAAAGTCAGAAACAGCCAAGTCACAGATGAAGGTGAGGTTTATTGCTACATCAGTCATACCAAAACTGAAAGCAGAAACTCCAGAGTGAACCAAAATCAGCTAAAGTAACAAAAGAAACAAGCTTTTCCAAAGAAGTGCTACTTAAACTAGACGAGGACAAGCGCTACCCCAAACTCCCAAATTTAATAAACAAGAGAAAACATACAAGAGGAAATGGGCTTCAGTGCTGTTTATAAGTGGACAAAGCTATTTACAGTACTATACACTGTCCTAGCTGTTGTCAGGACACACAGAGGGATTAAATACTAGGGCTGTATCCCAATTCAGGGTCTGCAGCCTTAAAGGCCACATTTTAAGGCCGATTACGTCACAGCGACGCAACGAAAGCTGTCCCAATTCAAAGGCTGCTCGAAATGCGGTCCTCAAATGCGTCCTTCATGTCCCTGAATTTTAAGGCTGTGGCAGTGTAGACTTCGTGGCCCAACATATCCCAGAATGCATAGCGCGGCGGTGGGTGTGGATAAATTTGCAGAAAAAAACAGCGGATGAGGGGCGCCCGAAGAGTAAACTTTTAAAAGTAAGTACTGAATATTATGTCACTTATTTATGTGCGAATGTTTAATAACAAAGAACATTAAAACATTCCTGTTGGCCACATGTCGGCAAAGTCATGTGACGTTAGTGACGTTTGCACTAACTTGGTTTTAAAGCCTTTACTTTAAAATATACGCCGTTCAATAGCTGAGCTTAATCTTACAGAGAATGATCAAAGCTCATGTAGAAACAAACAAATGAACAAAAGATTTTCTCCTTCATCTCTGTCAAACAAAGCTGTATGACACGTTTCCAGCTGTTAGTATCATGGTTGCTAGGCAACCTGGGCAGCGGGACGGAGGCTAGACTGTCCGATTTCACAAGCCTCGCACTTCTGGCCTTAGCGGTCTTTGAGTACGCGGCCCTTGTGGATCGTTAAGGCTGCGTACTTTAAGGCTGCAGACCCTGAATTGGGATACAGCCTATGACTTGGGCAGCTGAGGACAGGTCTGCCGGAGACAGCGGCAGCCAATCAGAAAAAGGAGAGACTGCAGAGACTCTTAAAGGCACAGAGCACACATAAAAAATGTAGTCCAGACATACCAACACACACTGATTCATGATCAAAATATGGCCACTGTAAATGTTTTAAGGAAAATATTTTCTCATTTTTAATGTGATGACAGCAACACAATGAAGTGTTTCTTTTTGAGGACGCAGCTTTCAGGATTCTCTGCAGCAGTCTCAAACGTCTGACGGCCAAGGAGAGCACTTTCTGAACAGTCCTGGCTCTTCTTTGGTGTCATTTTTGTTTCATGATGTAGTAAGTGTGCCTTTCCAGAAGTGTAAACTGCCAAATCCACATGCGACTCCATGCCATCGGTAATGCAGGCCGTTGAGCTGAGGCTCATCGCTCATCTTTAGTTTGACGGATGCAGAGTCCGTATTTTCCTGAAAGAATTTCACATTTTCTGCCAATATTAATCACAATGGCAGCTTTAGCATATGCTAACCAAAGGCCATATTCTTCTTTATTGTGCTGCAAAGAATAAAATGATCAGTTATTAGTTGCAGATGTTTCTGTATCCAAGTCTTGAAGCAGTACTTTAAAGCACTTGATATAGTTGATCATTCTGTCATTGCAACAGGACAGATGATTAGTGGAGCCTCATTCCGTCCCGATTTATTTGTACAGGGGCTGAAGAATGGATGGATGGTATCAGAAAAACTATCTGTGAATGTAAACATTAGCACTTTGGCATCTACGTTGTAGAAGGACAACAGTCCCTTGTCATAGTCAACATAGATTCCCACCCGAGATGGTCTGATGTGAACCGTCAAGTTGGTCGATGGTTCTGTTCTGAAGGCGAACTCGGACTGATCCCGAAGGCTGAGAAACCAGTATCCATGGGCGGGGCTCACGGTGATTTTACCCTTACGGTTGATGGACCGATTGGCCACGCCGAGGTCCCAATCAGTCTTCCCCCCTACCTCCACCTGTAAGAGGACATTATGGTAATGATTAATTTAGACATTCGACACCGAATTTGCAGTGCGCTTTGATCTTTAATGTGGATGCCATAGTTTTTCCAGTTATGATGGGAGATCCCCCATATGTTAAAAAAAGAAATAAAAAACACTAATTAATCAGTAATTTAGCAAAAAGAAACACATAAAATCTTCTCACTAAACTCAAGATGTCATAAAGCTCCCCTCGCTCATGTCTCCACGTACCCATCAGATGGACTGCTTTGTTTGTACACAGAGACTGAGAGTTTAAACTAAAAGAGCTTGTTTCCATATTGCTTACCTCCCAGTAATGGCGCCCTGAGTTGAAGCCCTGGTTGGCCAGCAGACACACTACCCGGTCAAAGCGTTTCGGGTTGTCTGGTACCACCTGATGGCGATCTCCGCAGTAAACCCTCTTCCCATCTGCTGAGACGGTGAGACGTGGGTGGGCTGTGGTGGGATCCAAAGTGATGTCAACTGACAGATACAGTGATAGAGCAATGGTTAGTTCCTCCACCCTGTAACACTGCTGACTTGAGTTCGGGTTAAAGATGAATGATGTCCGGTACACAAGTTGGACAGAAAACTGTAAATGCCAAAACGTCTTTGAAATGGAGTTTCTAAAAACCCGCCAGTTTAGCTCGGGGCTCAAACAAAAGTAAACGCTAAAAGGATTTAAGTCCATACCTGCATATTCTTGAACCCTCTTAACCTCTGCAAAGAAAATGTGATAAATTGACTTCTCGACATTTTCTTCAAGTCATTTATTTGAAGAAGAATATTAACATGTAAAGAATTGTGTGCTGTCATTAAAACACTTACTCGGGTTGGGTCTAGATAAAGACTGGTTTGATGACGATTGCTGACCTACCAGTATGGAGAGACACATTTTTGTAATGTTGAGTTAATATTTGATGTTTGTTAATGAAAACACGATCATGCAGAGTTTGAACTTAGAATTACATAATGCTAGGATGGTCTGTTTTTGGCTACGTTGCTATTGTACAGACGTTCCATTGAGTTGCAAAGGTTTAGAGACACTATTTGCTCTTTTGAATTTTCAACGTGACTTTACTGCCCAGTTTAACTTGAGGTGGGAATGAAGACTTACAGATTTCTGGCAGTATTCGCAGCTCTTTGTGAAACTGCTCCATCATCTGATTGACAGACCTGAGAATCACACCTGACGTCAGCTGAGATGACACAGAGACTCCGGACCAGTTCTTAGCCTGCCAAGGTGCAGACAGGGAAGGGAACGTCTGCAGGGAGATAGGAATGTCATAAAGACATACAGTCTATGTTACATATCATGTTAATCATACTATATGCTCAAAGTAGCCAAATTCCAGTTACTTAGGGCCAAATAACAAATTCCAATAATCACCGATTTCATTTTCATCGGCGGTTTAGGAAAAGGTCTGGCTGCACTCTCTTCTGCACCTCTCTCATGCACTGTCCTTCAAACTCATCCATGTACTCCTTACATGTTCACCTGTCTCCCTCTCATTGAACTCTGTCCAGGTTCTACTAACCTTCATTCTCTCTTCTCTCCAGAACATATCTGCTTGTTTTCAGACTCTCGTCCATGCACTCCCTCCCCTCACTGCAGATTACATCTGGAAACATCAGTAGTTTCTGCTGGAAAGGTAGTTGGCAGTGGTTCCTGGAGTTTGCACCAAAAACCTCCCAGTAAATGCTTTGGTTGCTAGCAGATTGCTACTGACTACCTACTGGCTGAGCAGGAGTATAAGGTGTGGCACAAACCAGAAATGCCTACAAAGTAGAAGTCGTGCCTCAGCCACAGCCGATGTGTTTCAAAAGACACAGCATTTCGTTTAAGCCTAATCTTCTCTTTTTCTTGTTTCGCTTCAGCTCAGAGAATCTGTCGATTCCAGTAAACCACAGTGCTACAATATGCTGCTGACCAAATGAATCACAAACTTTTTGCCAGCTGGTTGGGGAAGGCTTCTTTTCTAATGACTGGTCCAAGGCTTGAGGAAGAAATTTCCCACTGACTAACAGCAACCTCTAGCAACTGAATGGGCGACACTCATCAGCTTCATTCACTCGTTCCTGTTGCCACCACGAGCACCTCTACAACCCTCTCCTCCCTGGTCACGTGTCTGCACCCTAACAAACGCTGCTTGTACCGAACTGTTCTGTGAGCGTGACTGGGGCGCCCCAGCTTTTAGTACTATAACCGTGGCTCTCACAATTCTCTGACAATCATTTGGTAGTTTTATGCAAACAATAACATAAAAGCATCAGGAGTAAAAAAAAGTGAGTGGAGAAGACATTTTCATGTCTCCCAGCAGCTAGTGCCTCTAGCAAGATGAGTAATCCTGATCCAGGGTTTCACATCTCTGCATCTCAATTCTCAGTATATTCCTTAAATGGACTTATAGCTACTTTCTGGATCTGTTACTGGGACTAACTAGTGGAGCACTGCAAATGTATTACGTCTGTATTATTTTATCTGGTGCCTCATTTCATTATTTATTCATACCTTGAGAAAGAATATGTAGTCCTCAGACAGAGCCAGCTGACTCAGTGCTGAGCTCCTCCGTTTAAGCTCAGCTATTTCTTCTTCCAGCTCTCTCAGCACGCTCTGAGCTCTGCGCTCTGCCGCTCGAAGAGTCACCTCTATCACCTGGGTGCCACAGAAAGGGTGTGTTCATGAATATGCCGACAAATGTGTCGTCTACTTTGAGACAAAAATAGTGTGTGCAGTATGATTGTCTCTGTAGTTGGTCACCTCCAAGACTTCAGCTTGGCAGTGCTCCACGCTGGAGATCAGCTTGGAAAAAGCACAGACGGCTTCATCCGTCTCTCTCTCTGCACTATCCTGATTAAAGCACGAACAGCAACCAGCGGAAAAGTAGAAAAGAAGAATTCAGAGACAACCATAAATGCAAAATGTGACAAACTAAAGTGTGCTCACTTTTGGTATCTATTCTGTCATTTTCTTTTCTGAGATATTTCATTAGACATGAACAGCTCGGCCACATGAACAGTTTTTAAGGACAAGTGTCAGCTAAAGATCTCTGCTCTCTGATTGGCTCCTGGAACAATGTAGCATGCTATCTTAACAAAACAAACAAACAAACAAAGTGCACGTGTGAGAGAATAAATACATACGATCCATAAGCGAAGCTTCTTCCTGCAGTCGTGTTGACACCACATCACTCACCTTTATCTCTCGCAGGGAGCTGTGTACCTCCTCCACTTTTCTCTCTCTCTCACTGATGAGCTCCTTTAGCTCCGCCTCAGTAACACCTAACTTAGCCTGAATGAGACAGAAAACACACAGTGTGTCTAACAACCAACGCATTAAACATGCTCTGCTGCAGTTGCATGTTTATATACAATTAGATGCACAGTTTGTTTGTCAATGACAGTTGACTTTGATTTAAAATCAACTGTGTCAACTGACAAACACTGAAAATATGATTGAAGTGCAGATCTTCAGCTTTAATTCAGGTGTTTCACAAAAACGGTGGAGCCAGGTGTTACTGCTGATAGAAGTAGTATGAATTCTGATGAGTGAGAGCAAACATGATTGGATAATGGGCCAAAGCAAAAGCAACCCAAGAGCAGTGTTGGTCAAGTTACTTGAAAAAAAGTAATCAGTAACTAATTACCAATTACTTCCCCAAAAAATTAATCCTGTTACTTTACTGATTCCTTTTTTCAAAAGTAATTAATTACTTAGTTACTTAGTTACTTTTTAAAAACATGATTTACAACCTGAAGAGGTGATAAAGTGATCGATCTTTCAGCCCAATTCTACTTTTTCTGCATAATCCATCATACAAAATGTAATCAAATGGAAAAGTCTCTTTTTAAAACTTGTTTTATCAGTTTTAATCTTTTAACTTTATGCATCAAGCAAAAATGTAATTATATGCACCATTCTCTGACTTGAAGAAATTAGTTTAACATTTAAACCTATTTTCTGCACATTCCAGCACATAAATTTTTTTTTTTGTGTGTGTTTACACTCAGTCTTTCAAATAGATGCAAGTAAAACACAGCAGAAAATAAATAAAGTCAAAGACTCAGCGGTCCTGTTGCTCTATTTTCACCTGTTGTCACAGCGGGGCGAGCTACACACAGTAGGACGGTGTGCCCGTGTGGCGTGCTGGCTAGACCCAAACGCGGCGAAGGCTAGCGGTGGGTTGGAACAGACACGCAGTTATTCTAGTAACGATCAGTGCACGAAGCGTGGCTTCGGAACTGTCGTTACAGACAGAGAGCAAGCGGAGCCGGGATGAAAAAGAGGATCGAAGGGAAAAACACTCACGGTTGCTGAATCAGGCGGAGACTGACGTCGGCAGAGTTTTGGAGCTTCTGACATGAAGAGAATGATGTCTGAGCGGCGAACAGGTGGGTGGTGTCTCTCTTTTAAACCCGACCCCGTGATCAGCTGATCACCGGCTGACAGGACCCCCCCCCCCCCCCCCCCCCCCCCCGAGGACCGGCACCCGACGGGCCAGGACGGCGGCGACGGAAATCCGAGATCAGGGAAGGGTCCAAGATGAAGCGGGACGGCACCCGGGAGCGCTCATCAGGACCGTAGCCAGCCCAGCCCACCAAATACTGGACCCCCCGACCCCGGGGACGGGAGTCCAAGATCTGCCGGACAGTGTAGACAGGACCCCCATCGACGAACCTGGGCGGGGGCGGGGCCCGGGAGGTGGGCGCCAGCGAGGAAGTGACGCGCCGTTTAAGCTGCGAGACGTGGAAAATCGGATGGACCTTCATGGCGGGCGGAAGCCGGAGACGGGCTGGGAGAAGCTCCAATCAGGCGGCAAAAGGCTTTCCAGAACCTGGCGGTGAACTGGGGCCCCCGATCGGAGACTATGTCCTTGGGGAATCCGTGAAGCCGGACGACATGGTCCAGGAGGAGCTCGGCCGTCCATTTGGCAGAAGGGAGGCTGGCCAGAGCGACCAGGTGCACCGCCTTAGAAAACCGGTCCACAAAGGTGAGGATGGTGTCAAGACCGTCCACGGATGGGAGGCCGGTAACAAAGTCAAGGCCGACATGGGACCAGGGACGTCTCAGCACAGGGAGAGGGCGAAGGTCGCCAGCGGGCGGCTGAGTGGAGGACTTGGCCCGAGCACAGGTGTCGCAGGCGGAAACAAAGTCACGGACATCCCGGGTCATGGAGGGCCACCAGAAGGCACGACGGAGGAGTTGGAGGGTCCTGTCGGGCCCCGGGTGACCAGAGAGCGGGGAGGAGTGAGCCCAGAGCAAGGCCTCCTGACGGCACCGGGATGGTACAGAGAGCCTCCCAGCCGGGGTGTCAGGCGGAGGTGGTTCGGCGGTCAGGGCATCCCGGATAGAGTCCTCCAAGGGCCACCGAAGGGGGGCAGCGAAACAATGAGCTGGTAGGATAGGTGCAGGGTCCGACGTGAGGCCGCCCTGGGCGAACTGCCTGGAGAGAGCGTCTGCCTTGGTGTTCTTGGAACCAGGGCGGTAGGTTAAGCTGCTTGGCAGAACAAATATGGATCAGATTCTGATGATCAGTCCAGATCAGAAACGGTTCTTTCGCTCCCAGGAGCCACTGCCGCCACTCTTCTAAGGCCCACATGATGGCCAGGAGTTCTCGGTCTCCGACACCGTACCGTCGCTGCGTGTCAGAGAATTTCCTCGAGAAATAGCAGCACGGGTGAAGTTTTCCATCCGGGCCGTGTTGAGAAAGGACGGCGCCCGCGCCAACATTGGAGGCATCCACCTCCACCACAAAATCTCTGGCAGGATCAGGGTGGAGCAGGACGGGAGCCGTAGTGAACTGGCGGATAAGGTCTCTGAATGCCTGTTTCGCACCTGGGGAGAGGCAGAAGGGCTTGGGCAGGTTAGCTGGTTTGGTGAGGGATGTCAGTGGGGCGACAATGGTGCTGAAATTGCGGATAAAGCGCCGATAGAAATTGGCAAAGCCCAGGAAGCTCTGTAGCTGCTTAAGGCTGGAGGGCTGAGGCCACTGGGTCACGGCTTGGACCTTTTGCGGGTCCATGGTCAGGCCATTGGAGGAGATGGTGAAGCCCAGGAAGGTGGTGGACCGCTGATGGAAAGCACACTTCTCCAGTTTGCAGAACAGCTGGTACTCGAGCAGCCTGCTCAGCACGGTCCGCACGTGGCGAATATGGTCCACTTCGGTGCGGGAGTAGATCAAGATGTCATCCAGATAAGCAAACACCCACCGGCCTAGCATATCCCGCAAGACATCGTTGATCAGATGTTGGAAGACAGCAGGGCTGTTGCAGAGGCCGAAGGGCATCACCAGGTACTCCCAGTGCCCGTTGGGGATGATGAAGGCTGTCTTCCATTCGTCCCCTTCCCTAATCCGCACCAAATTGTAGGCGCTGCGTAGGTCTAGTTTGGTGAAGATGCAGGCCTGGGAGAGGGAATCGAGTGCGGTGGATAGCAGAGGGAGAGGATGGCGGTTCTTGACGGTGACTTTATTCAAGCCCCGGTAGTCTATACAGGGGCGGAGCCCGCCGTCTTTCTTTTTGACAAAGAAGAATCCCGCAGCTGCAGGGGAGGTAGAAGGGCGAATGAAGCCCTGTTGGAGAGCCTCAGCAACGTACTCCTCCATGGCTTTGTTCTTTGCGGGTGACAGCGAGAACAGGCGACCACGAGGAGGGACCGCTCCCGTGAGGAGCTCGATGGCCATGTCGTAGGAACGATGTGGAGGGAGAGTAGAGACTCGCCTCTTACTGAAGACCTCAGCTAGGTCATGGTAAGCCGGAGGGATCTTATCCAGATCAATGGGCTCCGGGGGTGACGCCTCTTCTGACTTAGAGTCCTTTTCAGTCCGGAAGAGAAGGCAGCGGCGTGGACACCGGGGACCCCAGTCCAGGATCTGGCAGGAAGACCAGGAGACGTGGGGGTCATGTTGACGGAACCAGGGGTATCCGAGGATGAGAGGAGAGGAAGGGGCCGAGACTACTAGAAACCGGATCTCCTCCTGATGATCCCCAATAGACATGCGAACCGGCTGGGTCTGGAACTGGATCGGGTAGGGTTGGAGTGGTCACCCATCCACTGAGGTCACCGGGAGAAATCGATCGACAGAAGTTAACGGAATGCGAAGTCGAGTGGCTAGTTTTTGATCGATGAAGTTCTCAGCGGCTCCGGTGTCCAGGAGGGCTTCAGATGAGAACTGTTGGTGTGTCAGGAGAAATATTACTGGTAACAGGAAACGAGAGGGGTCAGAGGAGTGGGAAGGGCCAGGTGGGACTCCCCCGCAGTCTACCTGGCGTCGTCGTTTCCCGGACGTAGCGGGCACTGGGGACGACGGTGTCGAGCTGATCCACAGTAGGCGCAGAGACCCTCACACCAGCGTCTCTCTCTCTCCTCTTTGGGGAGTCCACCCAGCTGCATGCGCTCCTCGCTGGATGTGCTGCTTGGGCTAGCAGTGGCTCCATCAGAGGGGGGAGGTGACCGCAAAGACGTGGTCCTCTGAGCCTGGAAGGGTTTGAAGGCCCGAGGGGTGTGGTGAGGCCGCGACATCACTCGTTGGTCGATCTTCAGGGCGAGGTCCACGGCCTCGTCCAGGGTTTTAGGAGCCTCACGGCCGGTCATCTTCTCCCGGATGTAATCAGCCAGTCCCTCCAGAAAAATAGAGCACAGAGAAGCATCCCCCCACTGTAGCTTAGCGGCCAGGGTGCGGAATTGAGAAGCAAAGTGGCAGACGGGTCGACTGCCCTGGCGTAGATGAAGCAGCTGTGACTCCACTTCCACTTCGCTGCTAGGGGGAACAAACGTCTTTTTTAATTCCTCCACAAACAGGGCATAGTCATTGCAAGCTGCCGATTTATTGTTGTAGAGAGCCACGCCCCATTCCTGAGCCTGGCCAGACAAGAGAGAGGTTAGTAGTGCGACCTTTGCACGGGCGGTGGTGTATTTAGTGGGCTGACACTCGAACAGCATGTCTAAAGTGGTGAGCAAACCATCAGGCCGGCCATCAACTCCGTTCCACTTGTCTGGCAGTCCGATCCGGGGCTCCGCGCTCACCGGCACTGGCTGACGTTGCAGCGAAGTGACGGAAGTGGAAAGTTGGAGGACGGTTTCGGTGAGGGACTCCATTTTTGTGCACATCCGATCTACCACACCGCGAAGATATAGCACTTCGGCTTTCAGCCGTTCAAATTCCGCTGGGTCTATAGGAGGCTCAGACATCCTGTCACAGCGGGGCGAGCTACACACAGTAGGACGGCGTGCCCGTGTGGTGTGCTGGCTAGACCCAAACGCGGCGAAGGCTAGCGGTGGGTTGGAACAGACACGCAGTTATTCTAGTAACGATCAGTGTACGAAGCGTGGCTTCGGAACTGGCGTTACAGACAGAGAGCTAGCGGAGCCGGGATGAAAAAGAGGATCGAAGGGAAAAACACTCACGGTTGCTGAATCAGGCGGAGACTGACGTCGGCAGAGTTTCGGAGCTCCTGACATGAAGAGAATGATGTCTGAGCGGCGAACAGGTGGGTGGTGTCTCTCTTTTAAACCCGACCCCGTGATCAGCTGATCCCCGGCTGACACCTGTAAAGCAGGAGTGGGGCAGGCGGAGGTTTACCCTGGTGCAGGTGAGCCGCAGCAGTCAGTGGAAGAATCCGCGAGTTTCTCTGTGAGTTTCCCATTACGTCGTAGCTACTCGGTGCTTGCTCAGAAGTTTAGGGGTTTTTTCGCTGTAAAGAGAAGTTTTCTTCCCACGCACAGCGGACACTAATGTTTTTGTCACTTTTTATGGAATCAAACTCAAAGTAAGGTCAGTACTTCCACGCTTTAAACGCTGCACGCTCATACTCTCTCCCACAATCGATATGTGATCCACTGTTGATCTGCACACAGCTGTTGTCACGAACGACACGCTCGCTTACGTCACTGTCGTGAGACATTCTCCCAAAAAAATCACGGTTTTAGTAACGCAGTAACGCAGCGTTCCTACGGGAAAGTAACGTAATCTAATTACCGTTTTTGCAATAGTAATCCCTTACTTTACTCGTTACTTGAAAAAAGTAATCAGATTACAGTAACGCGTTACAAGTAACGCGTTACTGCCCATCTCTGCCGAAGAGTTTATCAAGATAAAGAAATGGGATATTATAACAAAGTCAGTCACCCTAACTGAACTCTATAGAGCAGCTTATTGAATACAAAACTGAAGGCACAGAGACGCACGAACAAGCAGCAGCTGGAGATGGTTACAGTTTAGGGTTCGAAACATCAGGGAGCCGTTTTTCATTAAAATATTAAATACAAGTGTTATATTTAAATGTGTGTGTATTAATACATAATTCAACTTTTAAAAATTAAAATGTTGAAAATACTCTCGTTCACCTTGAGCCTCTGAAAAAGGGAGACTGTGTAGAAAAGCTTCTAATTCCTGAACAGTGAGTGCAGGAGTTTTGCTAAAGCTGCTGAATCAAAGCTGAAAGCCTGCAGTCACATCTGGATTCATCTCAATCCACTGTGGTTCTGCACAGACACAAACCTAGAGACATAGTTCTAACAGACTGTGCATGATAGCACAGCTGTGTGGTCCAGCCCAGAGTTTAGCAGTGAGGATGTTCACAGCTCCACCTGATACTCTGACCTTTGGACATGCCAGCCCAAACTGGAATCCATCGTTCCAGTTATTCTGTTGTGAAAATTAGAATCATGCCATGACAGCATATCAGGAGCCTGTGAGGAAAAAAACCTTCAACATTCTGAAAATTAAAGAAATACATATCAACATCACAATAACTGTAAGAATTCCCAACCCTACAACAAAGTTGCAACAAATCCCCGCAGCATGATGGTTTAATCTTCTCAAAGAGAACTTTTACTAAACCAGTCAGTGAGGCCCAGTTAGCTGTGAGCCAACCACCACATGCACAAACCTTCTTCAAGTGCCACTCTCGTTTGGCGGGGGTGATGTTGTGTCCTAGGTGATCTGACGTCCCCACACACGTGCTGCACACGCACACGTTATCAGTGCGACAGAAGAATTCCAGACCTCTCAGGTGGATGGGGCACGGCGGCAAATCCGAGTCACTGGACATGTCAACATTTGAATAAAGCCGTAACATGTAAGTGACTGATTAACCTGTCGTCTGGTTTCCAGGACATATTATTCAGTTGTTTACAGTTTGACACGTGTATGGTTACATTTAGCTGTTAACACAAAAGGTTTCCTTACTCTGCTTTTCTTATTTCCTGTCATATGTACACTGATACTACATGCAAACACTCCTCTAAACAATCTGTTTCACACAGTTTTTTTCCCGTCCGTTCATGATGTCATACTGACGAGATATCTTTGTGAACACAGCACAACCACTCACCTCCTGTTCAAACCTCCTGTTTGCAATGGCCAACCAGTCAAGAAACACTTGTTTTAGGCAGTGGGTGACCTGAGCAACACCCAGTATAAAACAAAAGATGCTTTTGAGCTGTGAGTAATGCAAAAATACTCCAGTGGCACCATACAAATGTTTCTGTTGTAAACATCAGTGCTAAAACCTTGTCTCACTTGAGGACTAATACCATTAGTAATGGTTAAGAAGTCTCAGTACTCCTTCCAAGAGGACAACCATTACTAGAGTCTGTTGTTTTAAAAGTGAAGAAGCCTCGTGGATGCCAGGCCGGATGTCTTCACAAACCTAAAGAAGCCCACTCGCCTTCTCTTCAATCGTTTGAAACTGCTGAGTTGGTTTAATAACATGTATATTTCAATAAGTGATGAAACATTTGAACCTTTTTCTTTTTTTCCAAAGAAGAGGAGTGGAGGGGCTCAGGTCATTCCAACGCAAATGACGGCTCGTGCTATTCATCGTAACAAAGGGAATCTCTGTGGCTTTGGACTGTTTATCAAACAGGCATAAACATAAAATGTGCTTAATACTGGAAAGTAGTTTTGTTGTAAAGTTCAACAGTCGGCGTGGTAAGGACTCCCTGAGAGCAGGGGTCGGAGACTATCTGAAGCATTTAAACTACCAAACAGCCACGAGGTGCTGATCTCTCCATACAGCAGAGCACAGAGCAGCCAAACGTCATATAACACTGTTATTAGTTTACAAACCCACGAGGAATGAAAAGTATTAGCAGGTTGTCTAGGCCTATATGTTTTTAAGACGTGTCTGTCGTTTAACTAATTGATTTGTGTGAGATGGATGTTTATTCACGTAAAATCTCTGAGCATGTATTTGATTGTTTTTTTCATTTTCCGATTTCTCGCTCCCTCATCGGGTCTGCTTGTCCACTGCTGCTGCTGAATCCTCCCATCAAAGCGTTTCTGCTGTTGTGGCATCAAGCTAATGTGTCCACTTAGTAAATCTGGTCCTCTCTGTGGGAGCCTTGTAGCATTTACAGTGGTATGCAAAAGTTTGGGCACCCTTGATCATTTTCATGATTTTCCTTCATAAATCACTGGTTGTTTGGATCAGCAGTTTCATTTCCCAGTACCTGCACTGGCCACACAGCCCCACAGCATGACGGAAGTGCCACCACATTTTACTGTGGGCAGCAAGTGTTCCTCTTGGAGTGCTGTGTTCTGTTTCCATACCACCTCTTGTTATGTCTAAATAACTCAGTTTTAGCTTCATCAGTCCACAGCACCTTATTCCAGAATGAAGCCGGCTTGTCCAAATGTGCTTTAGCAAACCTCAAGCGACTCTGTTTGTGGCAGGTGCACAGAAAGGCTTCCTCTGCATCACTCTCTCATACAGCATCTCTTTGTGTAAAGTGTGCAGAATAGTTGAACAATGGTAAATGGCCTGTATTTGTATAGCGCTTTACTAGTCCCTAAGGACCCCAAAGCGCTTTACACATCCAGTCATCCACCCATTCACACACTGGTGACGGTAAGCTACTGTGTAGCCACAGCCACCCTGGGGCGCACTGACAGAGGCGAGGCTGCCAGACACTGGCGCCGGTGGTGCTGGTGTGTGGGTCGACTCTAACTGTTCTCACCATCCTTCGTCTCTGCTTATCTAAGATTTTCCTCGACCTGTCACTTCCGGCCTTAACCAGGACTGTGTCTGTGGTTTTCCATTTCCTCACTATTTTCCTCACAGTGGAAACTGACAGCTGAAATCTCTGCGACAGCTTTTTGTATCCTTCCCTTAAACCATGATGTGAACAATCTTTGTTTTCAGGTCATTTGAGAGCTGTTTTGAGGCTCCCTTGTAGCCACTCTCGAGAGAAGATGCAAAGAGGAGAAAAACTTGCAATTGGCCACCTTAAATACCCGTTCTCATGATTGGATTCACCTGTGTATGTAGGTCAAGGGTCAATGAGCTTACCAAACACATTTTATGTTTCAATAATTAGTGCTAAAGGTATTCAAGTCAATAAAACAACAAGGGTGCCCGAATTTATGCACCTGCCTAATTTAGTTGAAGTAACTATTGCACACTTTCTGTAAATCCTATAAACTTCATTTCACTTCTCAAATATCATTGTGTGTGTCTCCTATATGACACATTGAAATGAAATTGCTGATCCAAACAAATAATGATTTATGAAGGAAAAATATGAGGATTATCAGGGGTGCCCAAACATTCACATGACTCTGTGTAGAGGATATGAAAATGTCCCCCCACATACCTCACCACTACAGGCATAGACCTGAAAAAAAAAATTTAATAATTTATGCTTTGTTGTGGCACTACTCTCACAAACATCCCGCTGACACACTAATGACAAACAATCATCCAGAGAAATCTGGATGATTGTTTGGTACTATTTGGTAACTTTGTGAACGTCTCTTTACAAATGTGAAGTCATTTACTGAGTCCAACTTTACAGACTTTTTGTGGCCCTCAGGTGACTGCTGCTGTGATTTGGAGATATATGAATAAAACTGAACAGTAGAGCAGGTCATCTACTAGCTACAGTGTTAGTGGTTTAATCCCTGGCTGCACCAGTCTGCGTGCCAAATGTCCTCAGTGAAGACAGTAACTCCAAGCTGCTGACGCATCCATCAGAGTGTGAATGTGTGACTGCTACATGGGAAGCACTGAAGTGTAGAAAAAGGTGGCTGCATGAACGGGTGAATGAGGCATGTATAAAGCACTTGGAAAACATAAGATCCAGTCCATTTACTATTAATGTGGTTCAGTCAAATATATTGTAATGCAATATTTCAGTATATTTCGGTACCTGGGGTAAGGTGGTGGGGGGTCGTGATGCTCCGTCCTGACAAAGGGAGCACCATCTCGACTCTGGCTTTGGGGGAGTGCAGCGTGAGGCAGCCCGGGGTCTGGCGGGCGCTGAAAACGTGACATCATTTCTGCAAAGATGTTCTCGGGCATCTCCCCCTGCCTCTGGAATCTGGGTGGCAGTGGTTGATTATGATGGGAAGGGGACCTGGAAGGCTCCGTTCCTCCAAGTCTGTCAACCACAGGAGAGCCGGCCATCTGCTTGAATTGTTCAGTTATTTCCTTCAGGGTCAGGTTGATATGGAGAGCTGGTCTCTTGAGGAAGGACTCTTTGCAGAGAGGGCACTGGTACATTTTTGTACTGTTTCCGTCCCAGTAGGAGGAAATGCAGGTTTGGCAGAAACTGTGTCCACATGGTGTTGTGACCGGTTTGGTAAATACTTCCAGACATATAGGGCAGGTGAACTGTTCTTCAGACAGGAAGGCAGCAGGTAGTGACATAGCCATTTAGTTTTAAGCTGCATATAGAGACAGACAGAAGATTAGAAAAATATTAAACCGTGTGCATCAGCAGACATGACTTTCAAAAGCTTTACTGTTCAGATCTCATCTAATTCTCGTTGCCACAGGAAAAGACTGAGTTTATACAGAACTGGTCTGGAGCTTGTTCATGGGAACTCCAAACTACGCTGAATCAGAACCAGAACTCTTTAATTATCCCTGAAAATATGTGTTCCCAGTTACTCGAGGCAGTGAGAACAGTAACCGACTAATTAATACAATATGTTACAAAGTTACAAAATAGAAACAAAATAGCTCTAAGAGATACTAATAGCAGAGAATATTAAATATATATACATGGATATGTATGGTTAAGATCCCGTACTTTGTTATTTTCTCTGTAGAGGATGCAGTAGTAATGCTGGAACTACTGCACTGTGTGCTGTGAATGAAATGGAGGAGTTGTACAGAGATATCCAGAGACAGGAATGATATCCTGTCATTTAGTGGTGCATTATGGGTAATCTCATTCTGCTCCTGTGATTGGCCAGTGAGTGATGGAGTGGATGGAGGTATTATCTTGGGCAACATCCACCTCTCCAATACAAGCTGAAGTGATAAACTTTGAATTATTAGATGTTTTTATCTATCCATCCACCTGTTCTTCAAGTGTCTGACACACCCAAGCCACGCCCTCTGACCAGCTTCCTTCATTTCCTGTCGAAGCACCTGTTGGTCACTGCTATGAAAGATGGGAGCCATATTCCATTCAGCAAGTCCTGGCCCAGCTAACGTACTCAAAATTCATGACCGCAGACGAGGAACAGTCACTGTTACACAATAATATACAGAACAGTGACAGTAGTGCTGCAAACACTCGCTTCATCCTGAAACCTGGACGAGCTGGACTGATAGGCTGGTTTCACTCGTCCAGCCTGGATATCTGCACTCTGATACAGCCTAACAGCCCCAGTCTTAGCTCATATATTACTATCATGAAAATGATCTCATTATCACCGGTCTAAAGCTCGACTTCAGCAATATCCATCAAGAACCAAAAGTGAAGGACAAACAGGTACCGAGAGGATTCATGCCCCTTTTTGCTGGGTAACATGTAACCTAAGTGTACTCTAAAACATTCATTGTTCGCCTAATCCATCAACTGATTCAGAAGCTCTCTGGAGCTGCTGGCAGCATGAGACTCTCAGTGTGAGTGTGCACTTCCTTAACTTAAACACACTAAAGCTAAAACACACAGTGAAAATATACAAAGGAGTAGTTGCGCAAGATCAAGAAATTCAGGCTCGGCTGGAATATTCTCGGCCAGGACGTCATCATTACCGAGTTAAACGAGGCAATGAGGAAAAAATACTGCAAGTCATTCGTGTTTCTTTAGTGTGTGCTGTACTGAGATCAGCTGACTCTGACTGGCAGGATAATATGTATTTATGTCGTATAAGCACCTCGCTCCAGCATTCAACAATAAACTGTTATTTCATGAATAAGAGAAGTGAAAGGAAGCCTGCTTCTGTCACAGTGACCTCATGAGAGCGATCTTTCTGTTAGTTTCTTCATACCAGGCAGAAATGTGCTGTCGTGTGAAATTAGCAGAGTGGAAGCTTCACTAATCCAAACATCAGCTGCTTTTTGTACAGCACTGGAAAAAATGATGGAACACAATATATGAGTGCTTTAGGAAAGTAAAGAAGCAAAATAAAATAAATAACAGACAGATTTACTGGCTCATGAAAACGTGCGAGCAGCCACCGTACAGGAAGCACCACCAGCATTGTTGAGCCATTACTCAGTCATGTGGTAAACAATCCGAAGACAGTGGTCATTACTGAAATATGCAAGACATCACAGAGCTGTCGTGTATCCAAAAGCTTCCTCAGAGAAGATGATAACATTTATGAAAAGTAATGTGTAAAATCTGTGTGTAACACTTTATACCAGTGCTTTATATTAACACTGGTGAACCTATGATGGAGGTGAGGTTTTGTGTTGTTCTCACAACCTCAGTGCTAAGAAAAAGTATAGGTCACAATTAAACGTGTGAGATTAATGATCACTTTTTTATCAGACAAAGATGAACTGAATACAAAACGTGGTTTTTAAATAGTGATTTAGCCACGCCTACCCAGTCCTATGTGAAAAAGTGCCAAAATGGCCATCATGACAGAGAATCACTGTTGACCAATAAGAACACAAAGACCATGTGAAATTTGACCATTTTGACGAGACTTTGGGGGAAACACTGGTATAAAACCAAAAGGCTGAATTTGAACCTGATCAACAGTCAGTGTGACCGACAATGACCCATCACTGTCGTTGTGATTCTGTTAATGTTTTTGGTTTATAAATCCAGCTTTGGTAAAAGTATCGTGACGGCGCACACATGTCAACAACAGACTGTATAACTGTTGAGCACACTGGTGTCAAAGGCTTATATAAAGTTTCATGTGGCGTAGCGACCCACACCCACGGCTGCCTTTCTCTGCTGATTTCTTTCACGTCGTCATGAAACAGATTTGGAGTATCAGACCGTACAGGCACACAGCTCGATAACACCTGCCTGCACAACCATTTCCTGAAGTTACATCATTTAGCTTTGATATTAAAGCTGTAAAGCTGCAGTATAAACAGGTAGCGTGTGTTGTTGCATGTTTTTACACACTTTCACACACTGCATGATAACATTAAATATCAGTACTTGTGTTACATATAGGCATATACAGAGCTTCCTTTGACATAGTGCGCAGACAGATGACGCTCTACAGGCTGCTGGGTGAACTGATCCTATTCAGACACCAACTAACAACAGGAACAGAGTCCACAGTTCACATGTTAGTGAACATGTCTTACCTGCAGTTTCAGCAGAGAGGTTGTATTTGAGTGTTTGTACGAGATGTTCCCTGTAGCTCGTTCCTCTCCTTCTCTTGCTCCTGTCAGTCTGGATTTCACTTTTCTCATTCGTGTCATTTTTCCTTCATTGTTTTGTTGATCCCTCCTCTTAACCCCCCCACCCCACCCACGACATTTATCCAAACAGACCTGCTCGACAGGTGCAGCTGCAGAGGTATGCTGTTTTAGATCAACTCTGTCTCACAGCTCTTTAGCAAACACAGCTCTAATTAGATAATGCACATGCTTTTTATTTCAAGAAACTGTCGCGAAATCAATCAATGTAGAGCAGTGTCACAAACCACGGAGGCCCCAGAAAAGTGCAATCAAACGATGAGTTTGTAACAGCCCGGAGAAAACATCAACATATGTCTTCTGACCAACATACATGTTGTGGATACTTATAAAGCAGTGGGGTACACGCCCCCCATGGCGTCAATGACAGATTAAAATAGGTTCCAGACATTAGTCACAGTCAATCGTACATCTTTAATAGCTATAAGCAGACATAGAACTTCTCTTTTCTATAACACCTTCCATACAAGGTAATAAACTTCAAGCCCTCAGGGTCTCTGAGGCTAATTATTGACTCTGATCATCTGTTACCAAGTAGAATAAAATATAGTGAGACACCAAATGAGTTAAGGCCTCAGGTCTGACACATTCCTAGATTATATGTATTGTAAGCATGCATTGCAGTTATCCTTCTATGTTCTAGTTTCCCTCAGCATGGATCACCTGGACAGTCACGCCAGTGAAGCTTAAAACCTCTAATGAACCGAACATCAACTCAAAATAGGCACAGATATGCAATGTGTATAAAATACTTCTAACCGTACCTGTAATAAAAGTTAACATAATGGAAGGATCCTCAAATGGACATCTTCAATAAACAGCTGTAATGCAGTATCAATACTGTGAGAAATATTATTAGATGGAATAATGCTGTAAAGAACATTATTAATGCAGTTATAATGATGCAGATTATATGGCAGCAATATAAGAATTTCTGTATCTCCACATTGTCTGTTAAATCATACAGGACACTTGATGCCCACATCAGAGTTTTGCACACTGTCATGATGCGTGTTTGTTCTGGGAGTTGAAGCAATAAAGAGATAAAGTCTGTTTGAGATGCTTCATTACATGCACCTGGGTGTAGCTAAGACTGATTAACTGAACTGTGTGATGAATTAGGATCTCTACTGCCGTTCCACAAGTCCTGGTATGATTTCTTTCTCCAAGCCACCTTTTTTTAGCTTGCAGAGACTATAAGGAATGCCCATTTAGGCCTGCACGGTTCACTATGTTCTCCACCTCACACTGAAGTGCTTCAAGTTTTCTCCTTTCCATTTCTGATGCCTTCTTCCACTGTTTCTTAAACCTCCTAACTTTCACCAACCTGTCAATGTCTTGCTGCGCCCTGATGTAGCGCTTCCCATTTTTAAAAATGATTAGGGATGGACTTTATCGACACTCACTCACAGGAAGAGCACAACCAGTTATTGGTGCCAAAAAAGCCGTTAGTAAATCATTTCCCAGGTGGCTGATGGCAAATGTTCATCTACAACGCTTTCCTACTCTTCCTGAGCACTCAAAGTACTTGATACAATTGCCTTACTCACCCATTCATACAAGCAAGAAGGGGATGAGCACACTGTACTTTCTAATGAAGCTCATATCCTTTGATGATGGAGATCTTCTTCTGTGGTAGTGAGTACCATCTAGTTTGCTGCTGTCTGCTGGGGGGCAGCGTCAGTGCCAGAAATGCCAGCAGGATGAACAAACTACTCTGCGAGGCCGGAAGCATCATTGGTCAGAATTTGGGCCAGGAGGTCACTGAACCTACCCTCTCCATCACAGACAGCCCATCACACCCACTCCACACCTCTGAGGCAGCAGAGTGATTCAGCCTCGCTGCCATAAAGAACACTTTAGAAAACCTCTCTCTATAAAGCTGTACAATAACTTCATTCTGGGACAGGTTTACACGCCTGTCAGGCAAAAGACTTTAAAGCAATTTGCACTTCTCTCCTACACATCAGTCTTAATTTTACTGTTTTTAACCAACTTCATTTGAACTTTTATCACTTTTTTATATATTTACATTTCTGTATTATCTCAGAGTATAAGGCACTTTTATTTAACTGTGTTTATTGTAGACTGTACTGGTTTCACTCTTGCTGCTAGGGATGGGTATTGATAAGATTTTCACGATTCCGATTCCATTTTCGATTCTGTTTAACGATTCGATTCTTTATCGATTCTTTTTAAAAAAGGAGAACACTAAGGTCGATTAGCTTAGAACTTTGTTTTATATCTTCTCTTTGAACAAGATAGACATTTAGGAGTAACATGGCCTTACAAACCCAACAGCGAGATCTTAAGAGATCCAGCCTACGGCTCTTCAATGGGGTGTCACAGGGTCCCCAGGAAAAACATTGTAAATGTAAAATAATAAAATAAATATTCTTCTGTAGCAATTACACAAGAATATCCAGTAATGTCCCTGCCTACAATTAAACACATTCACTTACTGAAAATCACCTGCTGTGGCAAATGGGTGCAAGCCTTTGACCACAAACAGTCACTGCTCGGTGACATTCGTCTATCCTGGCCTGAAAGGAGACGCTACCGGCAGCCTGCAGCGAGAACTGCCAGCATCTGAGCCAGACTCTGTCTCATCACGGTCACTAAATGCACAGTAATGGCAGGTTTGTAATAAAGCAGATCGCGCTAACATAATATGCACTGTTGTTGATTATTTACCTGCCGCATTAACGGGAGAGGACGTGCAAACGTTACTGAATTAAAAACACGACATTCATTTAAGGTCATCGCGTGTTTTGTGAGCAAATGCTTTTGCATATTCGTAGTGTTTCCTCCCTTAAATGAAATATCTACTTTTCAAATATTGCAAGTTGCCCTGTTGTCATCCGTTCTCGTGAAGTATAACCAAACTTTTGAGTGTTTGAGCTGCCGTGTTTCCTGCCAGGTAAATGACGCTCCGCAACGTGGTGACGTCGTTCTGGAATCGATAATCGACTGGAATCGATAAGGGAATCGTTTGCAAACATGGCAAACAATTCCAAGGAGTTGAAACAGTGGGAACCGGTTCTCAACAAGAACCGGTTTTCGATACCCAGCCCTACTTGCTGCTGTAAATCAATTTCTCTTGTGGGATCAATAAAGTCTATCAGGGAGCCCACACCCCTGACGCTTGAGGCTGTTTCATTTCAGCTGGAAGATGTTCAAACAGGAACACTGGTACAGTCTGGAAAAAAAAAAGTGTTTGGCAACCTGGTGGGCATTCGCCTCCCATTGGGTAATAATTGCTGGGAGGCCCGTTCAGCCTCTGTTGCCCTGCTGTAATGGCTCCACCGATGCCATCAAGCTGGAGACTCGTTGGATGGAAACATGTCGAGAGCCAAGTGCACGATAACAGTAATCGTTTTCTTACTGCAAACAAAACATCACTACCCTGCAAACACAGACTGTGTGTGATGCTAGGCTGTGTTATGGAAATCTCTGATCAGTAACAGCTGTACAGCCTGACCAACAAGTTTGTTTTGGTAACTGAGCTTCTAGTATTCCATGACTCTGTTACTCAGCACTGATCAGCAGCTGTACTGTGCATTTCCCCTTATTCTATAATGCGAGTTCTCCTTCTCTCTTCAGATGTACGTAGATGCTCCAAACGCTCGCCAGTCAGTGTGCAGAACATTTTTACACTTTTTACCCTGACTGTGAAACCTAAACGCTGCATGCTTATTGGATAACAGCTTGTGATGGACACATCTGGCCAATCAAATATTACAGATGTGGGTGCTCAGAATATTGATATCTTTATTTCACAACTGAAATGAGACTCAGGGGGAAAACAACAGTTCACTAAAAACATTTCGATTGTGTACGATTCCTGATGGAGTTCATCTTCAGCCGCACAGTTTCCATCATTAATGTTATCTATCAGATGCAATCAAAATTCAGCATCCCCCACCCATCAAGAACCAAAATAAACATCAGATTTGGATGTGGCGACCGCCGTGAAGCAAACAGCCACTGTCTTTAGAATTAGCTCGAGTAGTTAAAGTGATCAATGAAACCTCAAACATTACAAAAAAAACTTAACAGTTCAAGTTTAAAATGTGACACAAACTAAATCTACATCGACATGAGAATCTGGACACAAAGTATCAGGAGCACATTCAGCTGGAGTCGGGCTTGGCAGTCTCGCTCGTTGTTTTGGACGTCTTCAAGTATTTCTAGGAGAACGTGGACAGAATCCATAAGAAACCGATTAGAGCAGAACAAGTTCTTTGTGATCAAACAAATGTGTGGACATGTAAAATGGTCTGTTACAATCAGAGCCTAAAGTATAAGATGAATCTAACCTACGCCAGGTGTGTTTTACCTGTAAGGCTTTTATTTTGGTCACGTTAGCAAACTTCTTGCCTACTTAAGTCCTACTTATTTAAAGGTGCACTCAGACTGGTAATAAGTAGGAAACAAAAACCAGACTGAGCTCCATCGTCATACATCCAGACTAATAACTGCGTGTTGCTACCTGCAGGGTCTCGTAGTGTTTGCGGGTTTTGCAGTGGCTGATTTCAGCCTCCTTGGAGCCGCTGAAGAACCGAGCGCACACCTTACAGAAAAAACCCGTCTTTGGGACCAGGAACTCCATACCTGTGGATGGACACACAGAATGACTCTTGGTCTAACTGTGGGGTGCATTTTAGCAGTAATGCATAAATCCTGCTGACTCAGAGTTTAAATTCAGATGTCAGGACATCCAAACAGCTGTGAATGAGCCATGCTAAACAAATACAGACAATACAGTTTCTTACCAACTGGGTTGCTGGGGTCAAAAGGAGGGAGGGAATGTTCTGTTTTTCTGGGAATTTCCATTTCTAATTTGGGCTTCTCGCTCTCCTCTTCAGCATTGGGGTTTCTTTCAGATTGCTCCTGTTTCCCTGCAACAGACCGGACAAAAACAGGGCTTAACTCAACCCCTCGATCTTATCCCAGGTGACCAGTGCTGTTTGTTCAAACAGAGTCCAGTGATTTCTTCGGGGGGCAAATCTGTGTATGGCGCCATCAGCCAACCACTTCTTCTTCTTAAGGTGCTAAATGTAAGAGGCTAAATGAATCCACCTCACCAGTTTCTGCAGCTGTCTCTCTCCTGTCCTTGTTCTCCTGATCCTGCACCTTCAAGTGTTCCTCCTGCTTGACCAATCCCATCTTCTCTTCTTCAACAGACTCACGAGGTTTCAGAGGATTCTCCTCATCGCCATCTTGGCTTCTTTCTGCTGCTAAGGAGGAAGCTGCTGCAGGGACAGGGATGGGAACACTTTGGTCCTCTGGGGTGAACTCAGCAGTTAATGAGGTATCTGAAGGGCAATGACAGACTTCAGGTTCAAGTATGCCACATACAAAAGGGCTGAAAAAAAACATGGTTTATTCAGAGTACCTGGCTGAGGTGTGATGTCAGCCTCGGATGGTTTATGCACTGGGCTGTGTGCAGGCTTGGCTTGTGAAGCTGGCGGTGGGGACACAGCAGCACTGGGAAGCAGATCAGCTGTTACATCCCCCTCAGGTGTGAGCTCACACTTCGCTGGAGCTGCTGTGACATCAATGGCTGCGTCCTAGAAGTAGAAAACAAGAGGCGGCACATGCTGCTGTAAAGTTTCTCACTCACACTCAGGTCCACCTCATGTACCAATGACACAAGGATCAATAATGCACACACCAAACCCACATTAAAATCACTTTCTCAGTATCTCTAAAGTTAGAAATATCCTGTCTCAGAGTGACGCTGAAAAACTAGTTCCTGCATTTATAACTTCCAGGCTGGACGACTGTAATTCATTATTATCAGGACGTCCTAAAAACTCTCTTCAGCTGATCCAAAATACTGCAGCAGGAACTATTTCTCCCACAGTGGCAGTAAATCCAGAACTGAATTTAAAATCCTTCTCCTCACATACAAGTGAATCTTCAGGCTCCATTTCATCTTCTAGACGGTGCTGCATCAGCCCCACAGAGCTCTCACACTGCTGTTTACCTGCTGTTAGTAGACTGGGAGGCGGAGCCAGTTTCAGAGGCTTTTCCTGTTATAAAGGAGTTTTTGCTTCCCACTGTGGGGTTTCTCTGTATTATTGTCCCAGCCTATAATACAAAAATGCAGTGAGGCGACTGTCTCTGTAATTTAGTTCTGTAAAAATAAAACTCCTTCAGTGTTGAGAGCCTCTGAGTGGATTAGACATGCTGGCTCTCTGTGACTCTCTATAACACAACACTTGTGCTGCTACACAACAGGCTGCAGTCCAGAGACTAGCAGCTGTTGTTCTAAGACTCCCCAACAGATCTTTTTGATTTCTTCTTATCAAATATGTATGAATAATTAAAAAGTCATTAAGATCGCAATTACTGACCGAAAGAATGGCCTGCTTAATAATTCCCAGATTTGTAGCAGCCCTTACTCCAGCTTCATATCAGGCTTTTAAAGTCTTCTTTGAGCTCTGGTGTAGATTTAGTTTCAGTTTGACTAAAGAACTGAAACACAGGATCTTTGTTTTTACCACAAGCCTGCAGCATCCATTCTGGGGCGACCGTGGCTCAGGGGACGCACATCTGTAACCGGAAGGTCGCCGGTTCGATCCCTGGGCTCTCTGTCCTGGTCGTTGTGTCCTTGGACAAGACACTTTACCCTACTTGCCTACTGGTGTTGGCCAGAGGGGCCGATGGTGCGATATGGCAGCCTCGCTTCTGTCAGTCTGCCCCAGGGCAGCTGTGGCTACAACTGTAGCTGCCTCCACCAGTGTGTGAATGTGAGAGTGAATGAATAGTGGGATTGTAAAGCGCTTTGGGTGCCTTGAAAAGCGCTATATAAATCCAATCCATTATTATTATTGGATGTCTGTGGGTGCAGATGAAGCAGTGGAGTCATGAAGATTAGGAGACTTAAAGTGTAAACATGGATAGAGTGATGGAGACAGGCCTGTGGACAGCTAAAACCAGGAGGGTCTGTGGTGACAAGAAACCAAACAGACCCATAAATAAATAATGGCGGTGTTACCGGTCACCCTCCTAGTAGAAACACCCGTGGTATCTATTGGAAGCTCCTAAAGCTCGTTCTCTGGTTACTGCATTCACACTAGGGCTGCCACAAACGATTATTTTGATAGTCGACTAGTCACCGATTATTTTTGCGATTAGTCGACTAATCAGATCATCATCCATTGGACGTAAAACTACAGCTTATTGCACCAGCAGCATCTGCTCTTATATAACTATCATTAGCTTACAGCTTGAAGTGTTTAAGTTAAGTGCTAATTAAAAATAAAGACAAGATGATAGTTTATTAAATTTTGATGAAGTTTGCAGATTGTTTCGGTGAAGTTTAATAAACTCCTTGCTATCTAAAATATAACAGGACACCGGAGTAAATTCTGGAGCATCTCACACTTCTGATAATCAGCTGTCTGCTTGACGTTTATTCAGCTGTGTGAAAACTATAACTTTAATCTCAGACAAACCGATTTACTCCGGAACAAATAAAATACTAAAAAAAAGCCAAACAATAACATTTTAAGCTAAGTGACTGCGGTGGGTTTGAAAACGATTTGCGGGGAGTCCGGTGTTCTCACGGCTCTAGTTAGCCTAGCCTCCGGCTAGCTATCGAGCTAGTGGGTAACAGATGTCTCCGAAAACGTCGGAGCGCTTTTGAAAATATGTGGTGTCCTGATAAACTGAGCAGATATTTGAGGTTTACACAGCTACATTCTCGCCTGAAAATATGTTAAACGTTTATTTTGTGACCCGGAAAGAATAATAAGAGTAATATAAAAACTAACTAGCTGCCGCCATTGTTGACAACAGAGCTGGGCTGCGCTATGAATTCTGGGACACAGCTTCTTCTTCTTCTTCGGGGTTTAACGGCAGCTGGCATCCTCGTACATGCAGTGCTGCCATCTTCTGTTTCAGTCCGTTATTACACTCTTAAATCCTGCTATTATTCCTGCGTCTTTTGTGATCTTACAAAGCTTCAAACGACGCGTCGACTATTAAATCAGTCGTCGATGATTTTGATAGTCGACGTAATCGTGACTAGTCGACAAATCGTGGCAGCCCTAATTCACACAGGTGTCCGTGCCACCCGCCTGGCAGGGTGATGGAAGCACCCCATCAGCCTTTACAGCTGAGGGGTAAAAACATATTCTGGGTATTTCTTCTTTATAATCCCCGAGAGCCTCCATGTCATTTCAAGGTTAAATGAACTGCCACACCTAGTGACAGGTTGGACTTCAGAATTCACCGAGTATAAAAACACCAGTGGCTAATAGGAGAACAGAGCATCGGCTGAAACGTCCTTAATCACAAGTGATAACCGCAGGAGAATAAAAAGTCCCTACCTGTCGATTTCAAGCTCTATGTGCACACAGCCACGGTGAAGCTACCTGTGGAGTGCCCTGTGGGACACATGTGGGCGGGGTCTCCCCTTCTTCTGATCTTTCGAGTGGAAGCTCGGCCACATCTCCGACTTCGTCCACTGTGACAAAGTCACTCATGTCGAACGGGAACTCATCCAGCTCCTCCTCCTACGTTCAGGGAAGGACAAAGAAACAGAATTGCGAATAAAACGATGCCCTCCACACGCTTTAAACTTCAGCCTTTGCGTCTCCTCACCGCTTTGGTTTCAGCCTCCATACTGTGGCGCTCATCCCTCCCGTAGCTTTGCCTGGATCCCTCCGACCTGGAGGACAACCTCGACCCCGATAAACCGTTGCCGTGGGCCCTCTTCCTCTCCCTTCTTTCCCTTTCCTTCCTCTCCCACTCCCTTCGTTCCTCCTCCCTCCTCTCCCTCCTGGATTTTTCAGTCCACTCCCTCTTAGCTCTCTCCTCCTTCTCCCAGCCCCTTCTGTCCCTCTCCCGCTGCCTCTTCATTCTCTCCCTCACCTCCTTCTCCTTTCTTGCGTCCTTTTTCTCCTTCTCCTGCCTTTTCACCTCACCTTCCACACCCATCTGTTTTTTGGTCATCTCTTTAGTCTCTGTTGTTTTTTGGCCCAGCTTAGTCTCTGTCTGGTTTTCCCCCTTTTCTCCACTGGGGGGTGCTGCTCTGCTGCTGGAGTGGCCGGTGGGTCCTGTTCTGCACTCCACAAGCAGCGCATTAACCATGGCTTGAGTTACCTGGTGACGTTACAGCAGAAACACTGTTTTAATTGTCAAAGATCATTTTGTATGCATGTAATCACAAGTTTTGTGCGTACACACCTTGGGCAGCTCGGCTGCTTCCTCAGAATCTGCTTTGCCTTCCAGGCGAGGTGGCTGTGACTCTTCTGCAGCAGTTTGTTCACGTTCTGCTTCAGATGCACTGACTTTACTCTCCTCTGTCGTCTTGATGTCAATGCCTGACGTTCCCATTGTGTCTGCTTCTAATTGATTCTCCGGTGCAGAGTCACAAACCGTGAGCTCGTCTTTTTCCACGTTACCGTCTTTGCACGCTTCTAAAACCTCTTCAACTGTTTCCTCCCTGCCCGTCATCTTATTAGCATCTCCATCACAGTGTTTTTCAATCCTCTCCTCGGGAGACTCTGAACTGTCTTGGTGTGCTGCTTCCTCTCTGTCTGCAGACGTCTGCTTTGCTTGGCCATTCGCAGGTGTATCCTGCAGATGCGCACGCACACACACACACACACACACGCACGCACGCACGCACGCACGCACGCACACACACACACACACACACACACACAAGCATTTAAGAAAAGCTGAATCTCCAGAAATGAGTAAATGTACATGGACCCTCTTAACTATAACCAAATATCAGTGGTAGTGACCTCAGGTGAATCGTGAGGGGCAGTGATGGCTTTGGTCTGCGTGCTGGCTTTGGGGTCAGGCTTGCGGGAGAAGAACAGCGGGTTGTTCTGGATTATACACGGAAACGCCTGAAAGCGCTTGTACACGGACAGGGCCATGGCTGCAGTGGCCATCTCACAAATCACCTGAGCAGGAAAAGAAAACGTGACGTTAAGCACATGAGATTTCTTTGTTTTGCAAAATATTTGTCGGGACTGTGAGGGGTTCATGTGGACGTCACCCACTGCATTTTAAATGCTTACTCTCAACCACAAAGACAAACAAGCTTGTTAGCAAACTGCATCCATAAAGTGTATGTCTGCAACACACGGGCAAACACCTGTTTAATGCTATAAAGTTGAGTCCTATGTCAGTCTTTACAACATTCCTCGAGGTGAATGGACTCGCAGGTTTTTAAAGCCGAGCAGCTGAGTGCGAGTCCTGGAGAACAAAGTGGTGCACAGCTGCACAGACGCATAGCTCTCACCATGCTGCTGAGCACGAGGGTCTTGATGACTGTTCCAAAGCGTCGCACCAATTTCTCGACTTCAGAGGACCCGCTTGGTGTGTCGGGAACATTCCCAATAACCAGCAGGCTGTTCCAGGCGACTGGAGCTCGACTCTGTAACACACAGCAACATTTAATGACTTGCAAACTAGCACCGGATATGGTTGTTGCTTCATTTCCTTCAACTGTATTTTTGTCATTAGATTTTATTTAGGTCGAGTAAATAATGAATAAATATATGGAACATGGAAAAAAATGTGTTCAAAATTTCAAAATCCACCTTCGCCTTTTTCTCAACTTCCTGCATTCACACAATGTTCAGAAACATGACCTGTCACTCAGCGGGGATCTACAGGGGTGCCCCCCCTACAGCTACTCCAGTGCAGACAGTGCAGTTTATTAAAGCAAGCTGACAGTAACACTTTTAGCATGGCTACAACAAACCTTAAATATACCACATAGGCACCAAAGATATGGGCTACAGAAAATGAAGCTATAGACTATATGTATATGAACGTGTGTACTTACTGCATTTGAACCACACTGAATGCACATTACAGAGCTAACACCTGCATATGAGTGTAAAATAAATGGCTCTGATTTGGTCTCTAGATGCGCCCCTGCTCTGACCTTGAAGTCAAGGTCACTGAGATTCAAAATGGTCCTTTTTACAGTACACAGAGCTCTGGTGTTAACAGGTGACTTTCGGGAAGCCTGACCTTTGCTCTGGAGGTCACTGTGATTTTTGTAGACACACTTCTGGTATTAATTTAAACTCCTAAGTCACTTCGCTCTCGAGCTATCTGATTTACAAACCACCACCAGCCTTTCATGACTCAGGGGGAAAACTCAAAAGACCTCATAATGTTGGAATGAAGGACATGAAGATGTACTCACTAATGGATCCACTGGTCCCATCAGAAGATTGTAGAGCGCCACCTGCGTGAAGAGTGTTGTGTTTAAATCAATCGTTGTTTAAGGAAACCAGATCACTTCTTTCAAACTTAAGATGCATGACACAGAAAACTAGAAGTAACAGAGGAGTAAAGACAATCCACAGCACAGTCGTACCGGTGTGTTGAAGCTGATGTGTTGTTTCAGGGGGGTCAATTTAACCTCACAGTCTTTCACCTTGGCAGGCACAAACGTGTGGACCTTTACCATCTCCTGAACAACGTCCATGTCTGGCACTGACACAAGTGCCTAACACACCAAAGGAAAGTCATTTGTTACACAAACAGCATCATCATTTTCCACTTTCAACATTTCTGAACAAGGACACTGAACAATATAAAAGGAATCTATACAGGAAACAGTCTGCAGACATATTGCTTATGGACACTATTAAAAGTGAAAACACACTCTTACGAAATGTGTTTACTAATGCAAAAAGACGAAGGGGGAAATCCCACTGATCCAGTTCCAGGTACTGGCTTTAACCATCCTAGTGCGAGCTGATCCGCAGCCAGGCAGAAATATCATTTTGTATTTATGACATTTATTGAGAAACTAACCACAGAGACAGTTGAGGCTAGTCTAAGAGTTAACCTACAGAAGCCAAACCCATGTATGTGTAACATTAGCCTGGAAGAGTTGGTTTAGTCAACAAAGGTAAAAAAAGAACCTGAAACTGTCAGCTCTGCTTTCAGTTGGTTGAAATCTGTGCATGCATGGTCACTAATAAGAGCAGGTCACATGACTCACTGCTGCTAGCTGCATAAAACAAACTTGTGAGTTGCTGCTTGGTGATGAAACGTGACATCCTCGACGTCATCAGTCATATGCACAGATGTAATATCTAAAGCAAACTGATGGGAGAGACGACACTTCTCTTAACCTGAGACTTTTCAGGTGAGGATGTCTGTCTCACGTTGCTGTGCAGCTGTGTCAAAGCACTTCCTCATCTATTAGAAACAACAAAGTTTAATTACTAACCTTTCCCATTTGTGTTGCCAGGATGATGTCAGAGGGAGTCCCAAAGGGCTGGATCAAGTTAATGATGTCACATTCTGACCAGCCGCTCTCAGGAAGTCCTGTGATCAGCAGCCTGCCTTTCTGTATGAGACAGGCTTGTTTGTATTAACCGATGTCTTTCTCGTTACTACTTTTCCCAGACAGACATAGTGGAATATGTTACACTAACTAAGCTTCAGTATACAGATTATGTACCTCACTAGATGTCTTCTGGTCAGTGTTGCCTTCTGCAGCTGAGGTGAGAGGGCGACAACATGAGTTAAACAGAGCTTCCAGATACAAAGGCAGCAGCCATGAAATACACATCTGCACATCAGCTGGGTGTTTAATTCATCTAAGACAGACAGTGGAAGTCATGATGTTTGGATTTTGTTGAAGTGGGGTATTTGGATCATGTAGTGATGACTGAGTCTTATCTTCTGTTACTATGACTACATTAAAAGTTTGCCAAAACAATGTGGATGGAGCAGCTCTCATTTCTAGAAATATGGACGAATTTATTAAACCCCCCAAAATATGACCAGAGTTGGGACCAGGAAGCAGAGTTGCAGTCTTACACGCCTCTCTGCAGCTTCTCTCCTAAGAAAGAACAACACAGTATCCACATCTGAACCAAAGAGTAAAACAGTGAAATGTGGATTATTAAATATTAGGTCTCTCTCCTCCAGTTTGGATTCAGGAGACAGACACTATCTCTACTTTCAAGATTAGGCTTAAAACTTTCCTTTTTGCTAAAGCATATAGTTAGGGCTGGACCAGGTGACCCTGAATCCTCCCTTAGTTATGCTGCAATAGACGTAGGCTGCCGGGGGATTCCCATGATGCATTGAGTTTTTCCTTTCCAGTCACCTTTCTCACTCACTATGTGTTAACAGACCTCTCTGCATTGAATCATATCTGTTATTAACCTCTGTCTCTCTTCCACAGCATGTCTTTTATCCTGTCTTCCTTCTCTCACCCCAACCAATCACAGCAGATGGCCCCGCCCCTCCCTGAGCCTGGTTCAGCTGGAGGTTTCTTCCTGTTAAAAGGGAGTTTTTCCTTCCCACTGTCGCCAAAGTGCTTGTTCATAGGGGGTCACATGATTTGTAGGGCCTACCTTACAATATAAAGTGCCTGCTGTGATTTGGGTCTGTATAAATAAAAATGTAAATAAACTGAATTGAATTTTTAAAAACACAAACTAACATTTATGGCAATAGCTGGTAGTTAAGTAAACCATGACTCATGTCTCTGGCGGTACTGCAGATGTTTCCTACCTGTGTCCGTTCCAGCTGCATCTTTGTTCTGTTCTACGGACGGTTTGCTGTGAATGAAAGCAGCGACCAATGATATGAAGATTAAAGAAAAACAGGATTTCAAAAGAACCATCAGGAGGGGTCATTCTGACCCTGTCCAGTCACGTTTTTCATTTTTTAATCATATTCTTCTTTACATTTTAATTAAGACAAAACAAGTATTTAGGTACATGTTTGGAGGGTTTTTTTTTTACCTCTCATAAAGGTAAAATAGAGATTAGAAGAAACTAATAAAGGGTTCAATAAATAAGAGATTTAAATAATGTCATTATTACAGAGGAAGAACACTGAAGTTTTGGACAACGTGTGGCATTCGTTATAAAGATGAGACAGACTGAACAGCTGACTGGCTACATTCTAACACCGGGCCTACAGCTGACTGCAAACAGAAACACATTACATGAAGTTTGGTAGTTCTAGTGTTGAGCCAATAACTGTGACAAACCTGTTAGCATCAGCAGACTGTTCTCCTTCAGGTTTCTGTAAGAAAGAGGGCGGAGCAGTGAAAAACAGGTGTGTATTAACACTTCTTCATCTTTGCATCAGCAGGCTACAGGAGGGAGGCACAGAACACCTTCTGTAGCTGTCACAACACTTGTTTTCCAGCTTTAAGCCTCACTGAGGAAAGTTCTAGATTATCATCTTGCTCTGGAACCATCTCAAGGCCAGAAAGCCGGCATTGTCTGGATTATTACACGGACATGATTCAAAACAGGAAAAACATTTCTCACACCTTAGCTACTGAAGCTGTGATGTGCTGCTCTCTGATGGAGAGGTTTGTGGAGGTGGCCAGAGCCTGGGCGTCTTCAGCCTTCACCATACATACAGAGGCCTGAAACACCAGCAAAGAGATTAGACGAGCCAGAAAGAAGGAACACATGCAGCAAACTAACAGATTACCACATTTACAGAAAGGATAGATGACACAAAAACCAACCGCACTTTTTATTTTTACTTATCAGAAACACCCCGCCCACTGACCCACATCTGACACTTCAACCGCACCTTCTGTCCTTGGCCCTTCTCGCTCTCCTCTGAACACGGCATGAGGATGACATTATTGATCTTTCCAAAGGCCCCGACCAAATCGGTGACCTCCTGTTCAGAGGCGTCCTCTGGGATGCCCGTCAGATACACCAGACGATTGGCAACAGACTGAGAGTCCTGTGAGGCTGGAGTCACAGTTTTCTTCTTCTTCTTGGCCGGTGGAGGCTTGGCAGACTTGCCAAAGAGAAAGCAACAGCACATGTTTAACCTCAGTTTGTGATAAACATGAGCATGACAGTCAATATGGGTTAAAGAACACAGGTTTAAGTTGGAAATATAGTTGCCAGTTGAACAAGATCTGGATGAAATTACACAGGTGAGGAGAGAAACCTGTAGCACACCTTTACTGCCTTAGTTACCTTTTTTGCCAAGGTAACTTTTTTTATTGTGTTGTCTCAAATTAAATAATCTAGTCCTTGCTCTTCCAGCGGCTGCCACTGTCCGGTTGTTCAGTGATGACGCGACGAATCCTACTTCCGGGTCTAAAGTAGTCTGCGTTCAATATGGCTTTTGTGTTGTTAACATGTTTAATGTTATGTATTTTCTTCTATTTGATCTCAAAAAGCTCCTAAAACAGTCAGTGATCACTGTTGACCTCCCTCGGCTTTTATTACCGCTAATCATTTATTTAAGCTCAGTTTTTAAAACCTTAGGATGTAACTACAGCCCAGCCCATGCAGCAGTATATGAATGACTAACCTCGTATTGTGGATGGATTATCTCAGTTGTTCTCCTGGCTGAAGTTTGGTCCTTTTACAGCATCCTGCCATGCGATTACATTTGTTCCTGACCACCGACAACACTCACGTTAACTTTTATCGAGTGGAAAAAAAGTTAGCTTGTTTATATTATGCTAACATAGCTGTGTCGCTAGCGGTCACGTAGCACATCATTATATACCAGCTAGCCCAACTTCAGTAACCCTACAAACGTCACTGCTGTTTAGTTTTCTGTCTTCATTTATGCTGGAAGTGATAACAGAGCTGTACGTTTGAATTTGTTTCCAAAACCCCGCAGTCAGGACATGCTATATTGTATTTAGATAGAAGCTAGCGAGCTAACTCCCTGCTAACTTCTAACTCCGTTAAATGTCATAAATTCCGTTTTCATGGATGCCTGGATGTTAAACTCAATTGTTATACCTGGTAGAGCAGAACGCTGATCATTGTAAATCAAATCAAATTCAAATCAAATTCAAATTTTATTTGTCACGTACACAGTCATACACAGTACGATATGTAGTGAAATGCTTGGACAACTGCTCGTGACCTAAAGAGAACAAAAAAGGAAAAGGCTATGAATAAGATAGGAAATAAATATGAAAAATTAAAAAGGGTAAATTTAACTAGGAAGGAATAAAATATAAATTAAGGTTAAAAATGAAATAACTGTACAACACAAATTAGAATGAAGGGTAAATTTAACTGGGAAGAATAAGATAAAATATATAAATTAAAGTTGAAAATAAAATAACTGTACAACAAAATACACAATATAGAACTATATAAGAATGTATGAAGAAATCTAAATATAAATAAATATATACACAATAACAGCAGCTGTACAAGTATTAACTGGAAATGAAGAATATAGTGACCAGTGTTGTGCAAAACCAAAGTCCAGAAAGTCCAGTGTGTGTGTAAGAACCATATGTGTGGGTCAGTACTGTGTGGTGGTGTGATTGAGAGACCGTATCGCCTGCGGGAAGAAGCTCCTCCTCAGTCTCTCTGTGTTGGTCTTCAGGGAGCGGAATCGCTTTCCTGACCTCAGCAGAGAGAACAGTCTGTTGTTGGGATGGCTGAGGTCCTTCACGATCTTCCTGGCCTTGGTCCAGCACCGCCTGCTGTAGATTGAGTGCAGGTCAGGGAGCTCGGAGCGGATGGTGCGCTCAGCTGACCGCACAACCCTCTGTAGAGCTCGTCTGTCCTGCATGGTGCTGTTCCCGAACCAGGTTAAGATGTTTCCCGCCAGGATGCTCTCTATGGTGCAGGAGTAAAAGTTCCTGGGCACCTTGGAGGGCAGTTGGAAGTCTCTCAAGCGTCTGAGGTGGTAGAGACGCTGTCGGGCCTTTTTCACCACGGTGTTGATGTGACAGGACCATGACAGGTCCTGCGTGATGTGAACTCCGAGGTATTTGAAGCTGTCCACTCTCTCCACTGGGCACTCGTTGATGACGGGGGTCTGGTAGTTCCTCTCCTGCTTAGTGCTGAAGTCCACTATCAGCTCCTTTGTCTTACTGACGTTTAGAAGGAGGTTGTTCCTCTGGCACCAGTTCTCCAGATTCCTAATCTCCTTCAGGTAGGCCGTCTCGTTGTTATCAGAGATCAGGCCCACCACGACGGTGTCGTCAGCAAACTTGATGATGGTGGTGGAGCTGGTAGTGGCCACGCAGTCATATGTGTACAAAGAGTACAGCAGGGGGCTCAGAACACACCCCTGGGGGGCTCCAGTGCTGAGAGTGGTGGAGGCTGAGACATGTCCGCCCATCCTTACTGCCTGCGGTCTGCCAGTTAGGAAGTTGGAGATCCACTGACACATAGATGAGTTGAGTCCCAGATGCTCCAGCTTGGTGGTGAGTGTGGAGGGAATTATGGTGTTAAATGCAGAGCTGTAGTCTATGAAGAGCATTTTAACATAATTCCCCCTTCTAGTGTCCAAGTGAGTGAGTGATGTGTGGAGGAGATGAGAGATGGCATCGTCTGTGGAACGATTTGGACGGTAAGCGAACTGTAGTGGGTCCAGTGTGTCTGGTAGTGAAGAAATGATGAAGTCTCTGACCAGGCGTTCAAAGCACTTCATCACTACTGAGGTGAGGGCTACAGGGCGATAGTCATTGAGAGAAGCAGGGTGGGGTTTCTTCGGGACAGGAACAATGATGGACTCTTTGAAGCATGTGGGGATCACCGACTGAGATAAAGAGATGTTGAATATCTCAGTGAACACAGGAGCTAGCTGGTATGCGCAGTCTCTTAGGATACGACCTGGGATGCCGTCTGGTCCTGCTGCTTTCCTGGTGTTCACTCTCTTGAAGGCTCTCCTTACTTCATGCTCGGAGATGACGAGCACGTTTCCGGTGCTGGCAGTATCTTCCTGTCTGCAGCCGTTAGCGCCGCTAACACTAGCATTGTTGGAGACCTTAGCTGCAGCCTTGAAGCGAGCATAGAAAGTGTTCAGCTCGTCTGCCAAAGTCACGGCCGCGTTCGTCATACCGGTTGTTGGTGTTTTATAGTCCGTTATTGTCCTTAGTCCCCGCCACAGGCTCCTAGAGTCACTCTGTTGGAGTTGTGACTCTAGTTTCCTCCCGTAGCGCTGCTTCGCCTCTTTCACCGCCCTCCGCACGTTATATGACGCGGCTTTGTACGGGTCCATGTCCCCCGTCGTGAGTCCCGTGTTGTAGGCAGTGGTGCGGGATCTCAGAGCATCGCGGATGGTTTTATCCACCCACGGCTTCTGGTTGGGAAACGTTGTGATAGTCTTTGTCTCCACGGTATCATCCGCTAGTTTCCCGATGAATCCCACAACCGCTTCCGTAAACACGTTGACGTCATCGTCGGAGCTGTTTCTGAACATGCCCCAGTCTGCGTCATCGAGTGCGTCCTGTAACGCGGCCACCGATTGATCCGTCCAGCGCGCGACCTTCCTCTGAACCGGAACTTCCTGTTTCAGCCTTTGTTTGTATTTTGGCATGAGGAAGATGGCGGCGTGATCAGATTTGCCAAACGGGGGGCGGGATTGTGCCTTGTAGCCGTCCTTGACCGTAGTGTAGCAGTGGTCCAGTGTCCTTTCACCCCTGGTGGGGCAGGTGATGTGTTGATAAAAGTTGGTTTGAGGTTGGCGCTATTAAAGTCCCCCGTCACAATAAGCGCAGCGTCCCGGTGTTGTGTCTGGTGCTGTGTGAGTGCCTCATGCAGCTCGCATAAGGCGGTGACCGTGTCTGCTTGTGGTGGAATATAAACGGCACTTACAATGACCGATGTAAATTCCCGAGGTAGATAAAAAGGACGACACATGATGGACAGTAGTTCCAGATTTGGTGTGCAGGAGCGTGTGAGAGGAACAACGTTCGCACTGTTGCACCAGTTGTTGTTCACCATTAAACACACGCCGCCTCCCCTTGACTTCCCCGAGTCCCGTGTCCTGTCCATGCGGTGAACCGAGAAGAACTCGGCCGGCTGGATGGCGTGGTCCGGCACCGCTGGGTTCAGCCATGTCTCGGTGCAGCAGAGGAGATTGCAGTCCCGAATGTCTCTCTGGAACTTTATCCTGGCCCTGAGGTCGTCAAGCTTGTTCTCCAGTGACTGGACGTTGGCGAGCAGGATGCTAGGCAGAGGTGTGCGGTGTGCACGAGCTCTCAGCCTGTTCCTGACGCCGGCTCGCTTCCCTCTAGGCCGCCGCCACTTCCCTTTGTTCTCCCTCGAGATCTCACTCGGCCAGCTCGGATCCGGAGTTAAAAACTTCGAATTGTGAGTACATTGTATACCAATAGAAACAAGAGTGTCACTGTCATACCTAATGTACCCAATGGTGATGATTTTGCCGATTTAGAAACGCTGAAAACTAACTTAAAAAACAAAGACAAAGAAAAAGTGGTCGGAGCCGTCGTGACGGCAGCCGACCTCACCGGCGCCATCTTAAATCAAAAATCAAATTTTATTAAAGATGAAAGACTTTAGACAGTTTTTCAACTCTCAGTAATGCCACAGTGATCGTTTGATATATGGACCTGCAGCGGAGTTTAGGCCCAGACACGGCTAGTGACGTCAGACTGAACAACCGGGTAGGCAGCACCGCATGCCTGACACTACATTACGCTACAGAGATGCAGTGTAAGCGTAAGGATTACATGACCTAAATGTTTTCTAGAACATCTCCATCTGTTCTGCTTTTTATCAGTTAAACATTTACCCAGCAAGTGTTACCAAGTTAAAACTGAAAATGTGGACTGAGGTGTGTCTGAACTGTGGCTTTTGTCAAGACTAAAATAAACTATATTAAAGGTGATGTTAGTTTTGTCACTTACTATCTTAGCCGTCTTAGGTCCATGCTTGCTCAGAGCCTTAAGGCCTTTGGTGGAGGGCTGTGATGACCCATGCTTGGAGCCGTGACCCCCCAAGCGTGAGGCTCGATCTCGGCTAGTGTCAGTGTAGTGCTTGGTTGAGTCACCGCGTGGACGCTTCACAGCAACGCGAGAGAAACTCGCTGAAACGGATATGCCGGGAAAACAAAAGGACAGCATGTTGTACCGTGTATTTGTTTCATTACTACAAGCTAGTGCATGTATAATAATATCAAACTGTTCTGTCAGGATCTGTAAATGTAGAAAACGTGGGACGGACACCAGAACCAAACCAGGATGTTTCTCATGTGCAAACACACACAGTTACACCAGTGTATATATTAGAGATGCACATTTCGGTGCTTTATTTTCCTGAGATGTCACACACTTTGGATTCCAGCCAATCATTTTACCTTTGCAAGCGTAGTAGGCGGGTCCAGGTACGTACGTTCTTTTAGAGCAGAGCTACAGATTAAAAATGCCCAAGGCGAAGCGGTCAAAGTCTGGCTGTACTTCACAGCAAAAGATGCAAACTCAGCAGCAACAAGTGCTTTAAGCTGATACTGTGATACTGTCAAAGGAGGCAACACCTCGAATCTGATGAAACACCTGGTGATGCATAGCGTTTTTTTAAAAGCCGAGAAATGCGCCGTATTTGACAGCTTGCTGCGAGACCTCACACCGAGCGCATCTACTGCGGGTGTGGTGCCTGTTATCGGACCTGGAGTTAGCAACATCCCCCAAAAACCCGAAGAGGAGAGTCCTGGCCCCTAGCCCTGCCAGTGTAGCAGAAATGATGAGGATGATGATGCAGCAGCAGCCGTTCTTCTCTGCGTGAGTAGCTTAATGTTGTTTGTGTATAATTTACGTTGAGTAGGCTAACCACGTTATTACATTAATGCATGTAAGGTGAACTAGCAAACATCATCATAGCTACATGCGGCTGTCTTCTTGTTTGATGGCAGATACTCCCTTCACCCTGGCCAAAAAGGCTAAAATGACCAAAGAAAAAGTGGAAAACAGCTAAACATGAGAGGTTTTTGGACAAAGTTTGTGTTTTTTCCATTGATTAAGCACTGCTTCCAGCCAAGAGTGATGCCATATATGCCCCATAGCTGCAGAAAAGGCTAACATTGTTATCTTTTTAAAAAAAAAACAGCTGAACATGAGAGGTTTTTGGACCAATTTTATGTTCTCCATTCTTTAAGCACCGGTTCAAGCACCGGTTCGAGCACCAGCACCATTTCAAGAGTACCAGTTTGGTACTGGTATTGGATAAAACCTAAATGATACCCATCCCTATATATCATATGTTGGGTGTTTTCTGACCAAAACAAACAAAAACCCACCACACAGGGGTACTAACCTGTTGAAACCCTGTCCCTCCTGGCGCTCCAGTACTGTCTGAATGTTCGGTTCATATTAGAAGGACTGCGTGAGCCAGTGTGGCGGTACTTCAACCGATCCCTGTGTTCTAAATGCAAAAAATGAAGATGAGTGAAGTCAGTGGTTTTCCAGCACAGCACCTCATACATAACAAAAGCATAGTGCACACCTTATTTAAAAGCCACAGGTTGCATCATATCTGATCTATGTAAATGGATTTCATTAGGCTACTGGTCCTGTTAACTGTTACCAGAAAGTTAAAAAGTGATTAAAGATTTGACTTGTTTAACTATGCGGCTAACAAGTCCAAATATATCCACTAATTAAGACAGACTACACCTCTCTTCATTTGGCCATGCTTCAGTGGTCTCATGATAAATAAAAAGCTGCCTGTTAGTGGGAAATAAACACCCCAAGCCTCCATACAATATAATTAGAGCCTATGCATTTAAACTACGGCTCAATGCAACAAAAGTCATCTTTAAAACCAAACCTAAAAACTGATTAGTGAACAGCTGAACTCAGTTTGGGAGCTGTTAAAAGGTGACTGCTGTTGTGATTTTGGGCTATATAACCAGTGTTGGGTAAGTTACTTTAAAATAGTAACTTAGTTACATTACTAGTTACTTCTCTCAAAAGTAACTCAGTTACTTCAAGTTACTCGTTACTTTCAAAGTAACTAGTTACTAGGGAAAGTAACTTTGGTTTTACTCAGAATTCTCTTGTTAATGTGTTGCTTCCATAACGTTGCCAGTCTTCTAGCTTGCTTACTTGCCACAGTGCACTGTGCCACCGACCAATAGAAAGAAAAAGATAATGTGCACATTTCCACGAGAGAAATCCCACGCCTGGACCGTCATTGACTGCTGCCATGATTCTAGCCTACGTCACAGAGTCATGTGCGCCTTTTACATCCAACACAAAAACTGCAGTCGTGGTGCTTTCGATTGTACTCAGAACTCAGAAATTCTGCCTTCTGAATAGGAAGATGTAGGTAACACCAGACTGCAGATGAGCTGCATACAGGGCTGGACTGGGACAAAAAATTGGCCCGGACATTTTGACTAGAGACCGGCCCACCATTATAGGAAAAATCATAAAGCCTTTGAATGAAAATAAACACTGTTGTGACAGTGATGTACACTGTTTTGATGGTATATATGCATCAATCTATCAATCGTTTGTTGTAAGATTCAGATAATTATTTTTTAAAAGCGAGACATTTTAAATGAGAATAAGAAAGAAAAGTATTTCTTTGTGCCCCCCTTTCCCTGTTAATGCCCTACATGCCCCCCTGGCAACACTTTGCTAGATCCGCACCTGCACAGTTACCAGCTGTCAGCTGCTTAGAAAAGGATGCTGGTGTTATTTGTCTCTCAGAAACAGTTCATAACTTCCCTTCAACTCATTCATGTCACCTAAAAGGTAAACCTGTTTCTCCATCACCTGTTCAGCTCTGATGATTCAGTAAGGACATCTCCTGGTTTCATCTTCATGTTTCCCTCTCACCACATAACCAAACCGACATCATGACCAGCAGCTTTACAGCTGTGGCTCCAGCAAACATCAGCTGATACTAGAAATTAATATTAAATAAATTCTAACAACAGCTGATCAAGCTTAAACGTGCTGCTGTTGTTTAGCGCGACATCCGCTGGTTTCCTCTTTCGGAGCAAAGTGAGCAATAAACAAACAAGAGAGACGATCAGCTGATCATTGATCAGTTTCATGATTGTAGAAGTAGAAACGGGAGAGGGAGGGGGGAGAATGAAAGAAGAGGCAGCTGTGCAGCGTAAACACAGAATAACTCCAGCTTTGTGTCTTTTTCATTGTAGCTGAATTACGGGACAAACTGTTCCTTTTCACCTCAATAAGAAACGCTAATACTTCTCTGAATACCAGACGGGACGGTTGGCAACTCTAATAACTTATGAACAAAATAAAGTTCAACATCATTAACTTCATAGCACCACCCAGCTGTATAGAAACTCCGTCATGCTAGCTAGCACGCAGTACGGAAAAAGTCAGAATAACGAAAATAAACTCCACCTAAACTTGGTTCATATCTGACCCAGAGAGACTGCAGGTCATAACTTCTTACCTGAGGTTCAGTTCACACTTGGATCGGCGGCCGCCTCGGGTCCCCTTTCCTTCATCCACCTGCTGGCCTCCACCACTTGCTAATGTTACTGAATCTGTGGAAGCTCCGCGATAGCCACCACTCGAAGTAACGAGTAACGACCCTATCTAAATCCCAGTAACGAGTAACGCGTTCCTGATTTTGGCATAATAACTAGTTACCGTGCTCGTTACCACAATAATAATGTAGTTACTGTAACGCGTTACTTAATAACGCGTTAGTCCCAACACTGTATATAACAAAAACTGAATTGAAATGGCACAAAATTATATTTCAGAGGAGTGCAGCGTGGTTACACATTGTGAACTGTGTACATCATGTTCCCTTCTGGTATGAGATGTACCTGTGTCATGCGTCTGCTGTGGGTAACGCTGAGGGGAATTACGCCTCCTCTGTGGCCTGAATGGGTGGCTGTCCACCCGACGTTTTTTTGAAGGAGGACTTGGAGAACGAGACAGGGAGTGAGACATGGAACGGGATGGAGAGCCATCCTTGGGATCCCACAGAGCACGGCTGCCATATCGTCCACTCCGACTAGAAACAGAAAGAAAAAAAAGACATTAAGTTGTAATGACCCTTCGTTTTAGCCAGGTCTCACACTATGGAGAGACCCAATCAAAGGTCAGGCTCCTGTTTCTGACTGCAGGGGGCTTTGGCTCTATGATGGGACACATATCTGGATCAGGAGAGCGATGCAGGAGGAGCTTCATGAAATTCTGTTTGCTGTTTCTTTCTATTTGTCCTCAATTTCTTAACAGCAGCCAATACTGCACAGACATGTGATTTTTTATAACTGGTTCCACTGTTGTGTATAGTTAACCCTACAGAGTGTTCAAGTGCCCATACTGAACAATAACAATTTGATAAAGCTGTTAATACCAATAAAGCACATTCTATGCAAGGAAGCAAACTGTAGTGAAGATTACTTTTACTCATCCATCACATATGGACTCATTTATGGAACAAGACAATTCAGAACCACCTTCAAATGTATAAGCAACACGATTTCTAAGTAATTTCTCCTTTTTTAAACACTAGCAAGTTATGTGAAACCTTTTCAAGCCATCTGATTAAAGTGACTTCCACCGGTTGTGCAGCTAAAAACAGAACCATTAGAGGACAGGTCTGACTGACCTTGGCAGATTTGGTTTCCAGCCAGGGTACCTTTAGAGAAAAACAAGAAGATGAGATTATCAAGAGAGTCAGGAACCTATCAAATACAAGACTCTAGGTCTTTTTCCTTGGTATATGATGAGACGATCATATCCTGAGGAAAAATACCTTCAATAGCCTGGAAGGTATTTGTTTAAAAGGTCATTGTCCTGATCGTGGCTCAGGGGGTTGGGAATCGCATCTGTAACCGGAAGGTCGCCGGTTCGATCCCTGGCCTCTCTGTCCTGGTCATTGTGTCCTTGGGCAAGACAATTTACCCTACTTGCCTACTGGTGTTGGCCAGAGGGGCCGATGGTGTGATATGGCAGCCTCGCTTCTGTCAGTCTGCCCCAGGGCAGCTGTGGCTACAACTGTAGCTGCCTCCACCAGTGTGTGAATGTGAGAATGACTGAATAGTGGCATTGTGAAGCGCTTTGGGTGCCTTGAAAAGTGCTATATAAATCCAATCCATTATTATCATTATTATTATTTTGACAGCTGAATCATTGTTGGCCTCATCCCTTCCCCTCTCTAACTGTATTCTCCCCTGAAAGGTCACTACTGGTGCTCACCCCAACTGATCGCTGCACATGGCCCCGCCCCTCCCGGAGCCTAGTTCCGTCAGAGGTTACTTCCTGTTAAAAGGGAGTTTTCCTTCCTGCTGTTGCCACATGCTCTGTCATAGGGGAGCGTCTGATTGTTGGCCTTTCCTTTCTAATAGTATCAGCTCTTTTTGTCCTGACCACCAGCACCAATAGAGCTGGAGTCCACTTACATGACAGAGCATTTAACTTATTGGCCCGGTATTCATCTGTCACAAAGTAATTCACAAACAATATGTGTGTAACTTTGCATGCATTTCTTACTTTCTGACACCTAAAAAAGCACAACAGAGAGCCAGTCATCACTGTTTATCCTGCTACACTGCAGGTAGAAGGTTTCAGGAACACATTAAAGATTCCTCACTTGTTGCGCAGATCTCTGCAGGCAGCTGTGTGGTTGACAGTGTTAACATGTTTAACCCAGTCCTGGAAAAGAAAAAAAAAAATCATCAAATCTTCATCAAAGACAGAAAGTCAAAGAAATTTAATGTAAATTCTGCGTAATGGATCTTTGTGTCAGCTGGCAGCATGGTGTGCAAAGGCCCGTGTCTGTGATTTGGTCTTTCTGCTCACATCATGTTACAGATGCTGGCAGAAGTGACATCATTTGTTTATCTGGTTGCACTCTTCTATTTCCATCATCTGAAGTGTAGTTACTCATCTTCAAACTAACAGAAGTTTCCTCGCTGCCAGAGAAAAAGGCAAATGCTGTTCAGACCAATCCAATGTCTTTTTCGGACACTGGATTGGTCTGAACAGCATTATTTATGTACCAATCACTTTCCTATGCTGTGGAATCCCTGTTAGATCCTGGGATGTATGAAAATGAATATATTCAACCATTTAAAAAGGTCATTATGCCAAGTGATTAGATGGTCTCCACCTTACTTATTCTGTCTTTTTGTGTGTTTTTTTTAAGAAAAGCTAAACCAACTGTCAAATATGGGAAATGTTTTTGTGTCTCGCAACTATACAGGTTCTTAAAGTTATATTAATTATAAGCCTAAACATAGGTGATTACAGACAATTCAACTTTATTTATATAGCGCCAAATCATGTCAACAGTTGCCTCGAGGTGCTTGAAAGACAGAGTACAAACAATTTTCAAACTTTGATGTCTCAATGAAAACACAATCTACAGGGATACCCACCACAAAACCAAAAACTAAAGCACTGAGTAAAAGAGTTTATTTAACAGTAGTAATTTTAAGAATTATTTCATTATCCTTGATTTTCCTGAGTTTTAACAACTTTTTAAAAGGATTTATTCAGTACACATGCTTATTACTACAGCTATTAAAAAACCAAGAAGTAGTATCCTGTTTAAGCAATAACTCGATGGAGTTTTATATAAAACAGCTAATCGGGAGAGTACTTTTTGAAAAAGCAGTTCCAGGTTTAACCTTTTGATAAGTTTGCGGAGTAACATGTTTCACAGTTAAGAAACAGCCGATTTCTCCTGCCATAGTGGCAACGCTTTCAAATCATTTAACTTCACCAGACAGTTGCCTCTTCTCTTGAAGAAAACCTGGTAGTGACAAGACCCTGAGGTTTCTGAAGAGGAAAAACCAAACGTCTGACTCTTCTGTTTGTGGAAGCACCTCCTAATTTGGGCGAGGATACGCAGATGCTGTCGGATGACTACACATCAACCCCCACCTCTAATGGTTGTTCTAAAGTATCAATGAAATCATTACGAGACAAAAGGAAGTAAAGAAAAATAGGTCTTTAAGTTGTTGCCATCTTAGCAAGTTGATTTCCCAAACAGTCAAAGAACCAAACAAGCAAAAAACAAAAAAAACAAACAAACCTCGATTTAATTACTATTGTGATTTAGCATCATGGATTCTCCATGAGGCTTTGCCATCACCAATGTTTTTTTTTTTACCTGTCCCCAAATAGTTGACTAAAAGTTGGTCAGTGAGAGGCATCTTAGTCAAAGTTCACAGGATGTGACAACATTTAGAATACTTTAATCATCCCTAAGGAAGGAAATTATGTTTTCAAATAACCATTTACTGCACTCCATTGATATTTAAGAGTAATTAAATATAACGGAGTAATTTGAAAGTGTGGGATTGCTTTCTTTAAAGTGGGGAAACACATGAAGTCCCAATGAATTTTATTTAAAGCTTGTTAAGTCCTACCTACTGATGCTTGTACCTCCACAGTTCTCTTTTTATCCCTGTGGTAGGGTATGTTAGCAACACTTAAGGGAACTTCAGCTGTGACAACAGCTTATATCCAAGACGGTGACGGCCACGTGTAGCTGTCAGAAGTACAAATATCTGGCTTAATTATTGATGATTTCTGCCTTTTTTGTGTATAGGAAACATCATCCATGCAAAAATATATAAAAGACAACATCTCGACAATTGTCTGGTGAAGATTGCGGACTACAATTTATTACTCAGAGGTACTCTTTTAGGAAAACTGTTGGACATTGTTAAATGGGCATTCACGAGGGCACTCACCTTTTCCTGGTCACACACTATGTGGCATAGGGAGCAGGTATGGGGATACACCTTTGGAGACACAGCTGAGAAATCACTTATCATGGTGGGTGTAGGTAACTTCTTGCCGCTGCTGTGTGGTTTTGACCCACACGAAGAGGACAGGGACCTTTTCGAAGAAACGTCACTCCTCGTTTCGGATGGCAGTCTTTGTTTGGTTCCATCACGCCTGTAGTCTCTGTCTAGATCACGGGATCTAGGAGATAGAGAAAGTTCTTTCCCTGGTGAATGACTGCTCTCGCGCTGGAGGCTGCTCGTCCTGCGATAGTCACTGTCTCCATGCTTGCTTGGTTCAGTGTGTTCCAAATGAACCTGCCGTCTTTCACTTTTATCTACTTTTGTAGCTGATGAAGAGGACAAGGCTGGGAACATTTTAACTGTCCGTTCACTAGACAGTAGTTCTCTTTTGAAGTTCCCCATGTTAGTGCTTTCGTCCTTGGTGCGACTGGCATGCCCATAGTCAATGACTTTACCAGCTGTCTGTGTAACAGTAAGGAGGCTGGGCACTTCTGGAGAATGAGAACATGCCAATGCAGACGAGTGGGAAGGAGGCAATGGCATGTCATGGGCGCTGTGTGAAAATGAGGATGAGCTAGTGGAAGCCGAAGTCTTCTGTTTCCCTGACTTGTTGATTTGGATATCACGGAGTATGAACGGCAAGGTGTCTGGGGTTAACTGATCATCAGGGTAGTGACTCAGGACTTCCAAGTCCTCATTTGAAAGTCCAAAGCTAGCCAAGATACTTCCTGCGCTCTCTGGTGTGTATAAACTCGGACCCTCCCCACTGGCACCATGGACATGCCGAACTTGGTTCGAAAGAGATTCACATACAGATGGAGTCCAAATTGAGAGTCTTGGTCCTGCTTGGGTGTTCTGAGGCTGTTGGGCCCCTTGTTGTGACTGATGACTTGAAGAAGGTGGAGGAGCAGCAAACAGTTTAGCTGGAGGTTGGTAGCTTGACCAATCTACTCTCTGGTGGTGTTCAGACTGACTGTCAGTGGGGAGGGATACTGGGTTAGAGCCAAAGTTTCCATGCTGACTGGTCCCAGAACCTTGGTTCTGGTGTGGATCTGGTTGGGTCATGTGATCAATCTGGCGGTGGTCCATGTCCCTGGCACCCCGGATTGCCAGTGCAGACTCAAGCTCATCAGGTAGTTGGGTCGGACGAGGAAACTGGAAACCCATCACCTGCATATTAGAGCGAGTCTGATGTTGATTCGGAGGTGGCTGACGAGGTGGTGGTCTGCCCCCATTAGAAAATGGCTGTGAGCCCTGTGGGTGTTGGTGATACATGGCAGCAGACAGACAAGGCCGTGTGGTTCTGTAGGTTTTATAGCTTGTGTACCCCACAGCCTGAGGTCGATTGAAAAGAGTCAGGAGGGCCAGGTGAGGAGGTAGCGCTGCTGTAAACCAGTTGCTGTGACACTGGCTGCCGAAAGTGATGGTGGCTAAAGCAGCAAGCTGCCGAAGAGCAATCTGTGCCTCGGTCTCAACCTGCGCCAATCGGAGAGCTATCACTCCAGCAAGACCAGCCGTAGGCCCAAATATGAAATGGGTCCCTCTGGTAGTGTCGGCGATGGTGAATGTTGCACTGGGCTCCAAATTAAGGACAGGAGTAAGATGTGAATTACTGTCTGTACGGACAGCGAGGCTGAGGTGAAAAGCAGAAATATACTATTACAAATAAACGAGAGTTCATTTTTCATTTCAACAGCAGCTTTTAAATAAAGTCTCTGTTTTATCTTCCAGGCACTTGAAAAAGTTTACCAGTCCTCGCTGTGTTTGCGGTGCCTTCTTGAAAACTTTAAGAAATTTGGTCAGCTTTAAGTCTAGTAGTGGAGCGTGTCGCCCATCCTGCTTTTCCTTTGTCATGGAAAAGCAAAGCAACATTATGCACAAACAACTAACAGTGAGAATGATGACCCCAAACAGCAAATACTAACGAAACAACCAAATTAAACACTACACATGTTAATCTAACCTGACAGGTAAAAACCTGAACATTTCATCCAAAGCACCAATCATTACCCTCCTATATATATATATTAAACACAATGCAATGTGGCTATAATGACAGTCATCTCCTGGGTAAAATGTACAGAACAAAATCACCCTACAAGTGCATAATGCAGTTTTACCTCCCACCATTCTAATATTTAGAAATTAGGATTAACACTTACCATTTGCTGAAAGAGTCAACATGATCAAGCAGAAACAACAACGTACTTGTATAGCATTTTGATTAGTCTGTATGATTAGAAAAAGCACTATAGAAATCCAAACACGATATATTAAAGCTAATAAACTAAATATGCTTCCTTTAACAAGATGGACTAGTCGGGTTGAATGGATTTTTAAACAGCATGAGTAAGCATTGCGTTCTTTAATGATCCTTATAGTAAATAGCATGACCAAATTTTCAAGGTCAATGTTTTTGAATGAATCTTAAAAACCTTTAACCAAATTGTGTGTGTGAGAGAGGGACAGAGAGAGCATTTGTTATTTAAAAGCAATGCAGTTTTTAAACTAAAAGGTAATCTAGGCTAGGGCTGTGCGATATGACCAAAATCTCTTATCCCGATATAAGACATCTATCGTCCCGATAACGATATAAATCACAAACATTTAACATTTTCCGTAAATCCTGTGAATCTTGGGTAGCTGAAGTGTTTCCAGCTGGGCGTCGTGTAGCTGGAGTCGAGTGTTTTAACCGATGCATGAAACGATACATTTTTAGACGTACAATGTAACGGCGCCGTTTTCTTTGTGAGTATTTATTACACGGCGTGCTGCGGGGAAAAGCCTGATCTAACGTTTGAGTCTAAGGTTTATTTTTTAGCACCTGACGGCTCTTTTTTGCTTCTCATCCATAAACACTCTGCATACTTTTTCACTTGATTCAGTTTATTTTGAAAAGTCTCAACAGGATCTTGAGCTTTATTGTGAAAGGTTTATGTGGAACATAAACAAGCGGACACACGATGGTTTTACCATCGTTGTTGCTAACGACAACGCATAAAAACAGGTGCTTGTCCGTCTGTAGTGTGGTTATATTAAATATAAGAGAAAGAGAGAACTTGAAGAAATTAATATAGACAGTTTATTTTGCGACACCACGAAACAAACAACAGCGTAAAATGGAACGATAGACATTTTTATATCGTCATCCGATATATATCGTTATATCGAACAGCCCTAATCTAGGCTCTTCAAACGCAACATTTTTCCATCTCTAACAGAAACTTGAGTTGTCAAAACAAACAAACAAAACAAAATGGATACACCGATATCAAGTGACAGTAAAGCTTACTGCTGGATTGGACACATTTGCAACATCACTGACACCCTGACACAAAACATGACACAGCATGGATGCAGACTTATTTTGAAAAGTCTCAACAGGATCTTGAGTTTTATTGTGAAAGTTTATGTGGAACATAAACAAGCGGACACGCGATGGTGTTACCGCCGTTGTTGCTAACTAGGGCTGCTCAATTAATCGAATTTTAATCACGATTACGATCTGGGCTTTCAACGATCATTAAAAATGACTGAGCCGATTATTAGCCCCTCCCTCATTTATCCGCGACACCTTAAAGGCCGGTCCGTGAAAATATTGTCGGGCATAAACCGGTCCGTGGCGCAAAAAAGGTTGGAGACCGCTGATTAAGAGGACCCGAGGGAAGCTCGGAAAGCTAAGCAGAAGTTATTTGGAGAGTGACTGCCGTTGGTTGAAAAGAGAGGTAAAAAAAAAAAAACTTCAGTGGTGTTGCACACTATGTTATATTATTTTTTTAAAGTCATTGTTAACCCTTTAAAGCCGGTCAGAGCAGCACGCTCCGTTTTGCGTAACTATTTTTAAATCCCTGTAGAACCTGAACCGTGTAAGCTAGCGCAATAATTTGTTTTGCATATGAAACCGGAGGAGTTGTACTTACATCTGATGCCATCAGCTTGTCCTCGGTCATGGTTTCGTTCCACATTTAGCTTTGCAAAAACTGCATAAAAAGCGCTTGCAGGAACAAAAACATAATATTCCAGAAACACGCTTTGCCGTTCCTATCAGCTGTTCGTAACACTTCCCACAGTGAAATGAGGCACATGCTGTTTTCTTTGCAAATTTGCATCATAGGATTGTTTTTTGTTTTTCCTGCAGTATATAAAAATTGCTGTATCTCCAAAATAAAACTATGAAGACACTCAAAATAAATTTCCTGTGGTGGGAAACTATTTTTTGCAACTTTATTGTATTTAAAGTTTTGAGGGATAAACCTCTTAAACTTCTCCAAGTAGAAATATATGTAAACAAAACAAACGCGATTTTCAATTTTTTTTGTAGTTTATTGCACTTTTTTGCAATTTATGTAATTACTATGCACTTAATGCATACATATTATTAAAATATGGGCTATAACAGTTGTATTGATGTATAGCAACTTGAAATGCTCCCACAAATGGCACTACAGCATGTAAAAAAAATAAATAAAAATAATATAACCTCTGGTGGACTTGGTTCTATAGTAGGTCTTAAAGGGTTAAATAAATATCGTCAAATAATCGTGATCTCAATTTCAGTGAAAATAATCGTGATTATCATTTTTGCCATAATCGAGCAGCCCTATTGCTAACGACAACGCATAAAAACAGGCGCTTGTCCGTCCGTAGTGTGGTTATATTAAATATAAGAGAAAGAGAGAACTTTAAGAAATTAATGTAGCCACTGCAGTGACCATCAAAACCATGAAAAAATATTGCTGTAAACAGTTTATTTTACGACACCACGAAGCAAACGATAGCATAAAATGAAACGATAGATGTTTTTATATCGTCATCCGATATATATCGTTATATCGAACAGCCCTACTGACTACCTTGACGTCGGTCTTTCAAAGTCCTTCTTTGGACACTGGCTGCTTTTTCATTTATTTTCAGTCCAATTCTTGTACCTGACTATTTTCAGAGAAATGTTATCTTCTTTGTTAATCCACGTGATGCTGACATGAATCACACAAATATAAAAAAAGGCTCTTAACTAGTGGAACAAACCAGTGTTGTGCCTACATATAAACAACAAAGAACCTAATTTTAATTTACTGCACTTTTTTACTAGAACGCTGCCACAAAACCCATAACTTGGTTCCATTTTCTCAAATTGAATCTATAAAAATGCTAAATGTAACATAGTTTAATAGGCATAAAATAAGTTTTACACAACAAGGTGTATCTCGGCTGATGTGCAGCATATTTTGAAATAGTCAAAAAAAGTAAATAACAAAAGAAAAATTGGGAGCCTACAACCCTTTAGCCAGTGGTATTGGGGATCTCATCAAAACTGATGGAATTATGAAAGAAGAAAAGTGCCATTAGATCTATCTGGAACAAGACTCCATTTTTCAGTATGACATTAGACCAAATACAGACCCTTTCCAAAAAGATAGAGTATCATGGAAAAGTTGATTTATTTCTCTAATTCCATTCAATATGTTAAACTTTCATAGATTATAGATTCAGGGCCCACAACTTAAACAATTTCAAGTACTTGTTGTTTATTTGTACATGATTTGGGCTTCCAGCTTATAAAACCCACGAAAACAGGAATTCAAAAAATTAGAACACTGTGAAGACATCAACGCAAATTTTACAGGGCATGAATGTTTTAATTCAAACAGAGAAGATTCATGAATCTGGCAGAGATCCAGAGAGAGGGGAACGAGGCTGGAGTCACAGCTTCGAAAACCACCACATTCAGACGCATGCAGGAGATGGGCTACAACTGTTGGGTTCCTCGGGTAAAGTGTGCTTTTCATTCGGGAATCAAGGTCCAAGGGTTTGGAGGAAGACGGGTGAGGATTACAACCCAAGCTGCTTGAGGTCCAGTGTGAAATATCCACAGTCAGTCTTGATTTGGGGTGTAATGTCCGGTACAGGTGTTGGTAAAGTCTGCTTTCTTAAATCCAAGGTCACCACAACAGTCTACCAGAGTGTTTTAGATGACTTCATGATTCCGTCTGCTGAGGATCTGTATGGAGATGCAGATTTTATCTTCCAGCAGGACCCGGCCCCTGCCCATAACACCAGAAGCACCAAAACCTGGTTTGATGGCCATGCCATCACAGTGCTTGACTGGCCAGCAAACTCAACGGAATTTTTTTTTAATTCTGTTTTCGTGGGTTTTATGACCTGGAAGCCCAAATTATGTACCAATAAACAACCAAGTACTTAAAATCATTTAAGTTGTGGGCCCTAAATCTATAATCTATGAAAGTTTAACATTTTGAATGGAATTACAGAAATAAATGAATGTTTCCATGATACTCTAATTTTTGTAACGGGTCTGTATTTTCTCATATTTGCATGGAAATATTCTTACCCTGCACAAAAAAATTAGTTTGCACACAAAGTTACCGTTAGATTTATGAAACATGCCCTAAAGCTAGAAGAGGTGCAGTAATCCAAGGCGTTTCCGTGGAATTGATGACTGCTTAAAATAAAATGTAAAAAGCATCAAACCGACCCTGAGATACTCAAGTTAAAAAATAAAATTATGGAATCAAAGTTGATATGTACCATATGTATCAAGCCTGCACCAGTGCAAGAGAAATCATGTGACCGATACAGCTGCTGTGTCATGTAGTCACTGTTAAGCAGCACACCAACACAGTGTCTGTCTAACAGTGCCGACACAATAAAGTGCTACACACTCCATGAAGCACACTATTAGCTGCTGTTATCCAGCATTAGTGGCATCATGGACTTGGGCACTTAGGAAATAAACTCAACGTGAGAATGTAATCAAACTGTTTATCAGAGCAAAATGTGGGTTTTAGGACCCTCAAGCCTAACATTAGCTGACATAATATCGGCTGTTGTTGTTTAGCCAGCTTGTTGTCCACTGTCTGGAGACGGGAGGGTCTGTATTATCTGCTGACAGTAACTACAACAATACTGTAAATAAATCAGCCTTTTAAGCCCATTTTGTGTGTTAGAGCCCTGACTTAAGGAGGAAAAGGATGACATCCAGATACAGGTAGCACTGTCTCTTTCCTTTGTGTTTTCACGCCTTTGGTGAAGGGGACCCCTTCTCACATGAAAAACACAGATATGATGTGTTGTACCTTACTGAAGCCAATGAGTGAAACACAAACTGTGTATCACATTCTCCAGGAAATATCTGTGCATTAACTTGTGTAGCAATTGATAAAGTATTGTTCTACTTGACTCCAGTCTGCCGATGAGTGTTTTTCACACAGGATGAAATACACCTGTTCAATCCATCAAATAGGGCTGGGCCATATTATACCGTTCACGGTAATACCGGTATAATGTTAGGCAACGATAGGAAAATTAAATATCGCGATAGAATGGGAGTAAAACGCGCATGCGCAGTGCCTTTGTTTTCATACGCACATGGCCGATTGTTGAGTGAAACAGATGAACCAGAATTGGTTTGTAAAAATGGTGCAACTTCAGTGATGTGGAACTGGTTTGGTGTTTGTCCGTCAGATACACAACAAAGCACATTTTTTTGCAGAACATGCAAGCGGCCGTCGTTATTGTCGTATTTGTCGGACTAAGATGCTCTTAAATCTGGGAGTAATCTGGGTCCTAAACTCCGTATCCTTCAGGTCAAACGACACTGCAGCATCACTGAGCGTTAAAAACTGTCTAAATTCTTTCATCTTTAATAAAACGATCAGCATTGCTGCTTTACCAGGTGTAACTATGAAGTTTAACTTCCAGGCATCCATGAAAACAAAAGTTATTACATTTAACGGAGTTAGAAGTTAGCAGGAAGCTAGCGGAAGTTAGCTCGCTAGTTTCGCTAGTTACCTAAGCATGATATAGCATGTTCTGACGGAGAGATTTCTGAAAAAAATCAAACGTACAGCTCTGCTATCACTTCCAACATAAATGAAGACAGGAAACTAAACAGCAGTGACGTTTGTAGGGTTACTGAAGTTGGGCTAGCTGGTATATAATGATGTGCTACGTGATCGCTAGCGACACAGCTATGTTAGCATAACATAAACAGTGAAGCTGGAGGACGAACACTAACACTTTTCCACTTATAAAAGTTAACGTGAAGGTTCTTCATGGTTAGAGACAAATGCAATCGCATGGCAGGATGCTGTAAACGGACCAAACTTCAGTCAGGAGAACAACTGAGATAATCCATCCACAATACGAGGTTAGTCATTAATATACTGCAACAACATGGGAATAGAGCAGCTGCCAGAGAATTCAACATTAATGAATCAATGGTACAGAAGTGGAGGAAGCAAGAAGAATGAGTTTAATAAAGTTTGATTTATCTGACTGCTTTGTTTCGCTTAATGTGCCTTATAATCCCGTGCACCTTATGGTCCGAAAAATGCGTACTGCACACTGCAGTTTAATGTTGCAAAGCACCTCTTTTTAACTTCAGTGGATATTATACATGGTTATGCTAAGGATATGTCAGCCCATTTCTACTGGAAATGCCTTTTGGTTAAACTTTCAGCAAGGAATTTGCATTTGCACTGTTACATTTTTATGAAGCTTTAATGTACACAAAAACCAGCTTCTTGTTTAAGTGAAAATAAATGGAAGGTTGTCTTTTTGCGCTAGTAATGTTGTGGAGTTGTATTTTGTCTCGCATCAATTATATCGTCGGTTATATCGTTATCACAAATTTTCAAATATATATCGTGATAAATATTTTTGGCCATATCGCCCTGCTCTACCATCAAATCTTTTCACTTTGCTGGGAGCCAACCGGCTGCAGCAGAGTCTGCCTGAGCCTGGTTCTGCCAGAGGCTTGTTCCTGTATAAAGAGTTTTTCCTTCCCACTATTGCCAACGCACTTGCTCATAGGGGGATATCTGACTGTTGGGGTTGTCTCTGTTTTCTCTCAGTTACTGTATGGTCTTACTTTACACATATAACTACAAGTTGTGATTCGGCACAATATGAATAAAACTCAATTGAAGTCTTTACAGACTTCTCATCAACCTTTGATATTGTCTCTGAAGTAGATATGACCAATCTTCTGTGGAAGAAGAGTCATGTGATCTATGAAACACCCAGATTGGTTAGATGTGCCTGGAGCACTTCATTCATGTGATCAACATTGTCAGTGTAAATGAATCCAGATAATGAAAAGGTACCCTCTGTGCTACAGGGTGCTGTCCGTGGAGAGAACGAGCCACACATTTCATCCTGAGCCTGGTTCTGCTGGAGGCTTCTTCCTGTTAAAATATTTTTTTCCTTCCCACTATTGCTAAAGCGCTTGCTCACAGGGGGTCATATGATTATTATATTCTACTGTTTTTACATCCATCCATTTGCTTCCGCTTATCCTTTTCAGGGTCGCGGGGGGCGCTGGAGCCTATCCCAGCTGTCATAGGGCGAGAGGCAGGGTACTGCTTTTACATATTTTAGTGTTTTTACTGTGTTTATTATTTTATCGTATTTATTATTCTTATTGCATCTCTGATACTTCCATTGTTCAGCACTTTGGTCTTGTGTGTTTTTTAAGTGCTATATAAATAAATTATGATGATTGTTGGGATTTCTATACTTTCTTTGCATTATTGTAGGGTGTTCATCCTTTATAACAGCAGGGTGCAAGATGCTAGCATGCAGGACATACATGGAAAGCCATAACCAAGTGGTTGTCATAGTATACAGAAACACCTGTACCGAGTACGGAGACACCACCACCGAGCTAAGATCCTGTGGGACCCACAGCAGATATGTTATAAGGATTTTTACAGCTGCTGCTGATTCCACAAATGTAGATTTTGGGAGAAATCGACATCTCAGCTTGATATTTCGGACAGGAGCCACGCCTCGTCATTTCACGCAGCACTCTTTTCTGACCATCTAAAAGTGAAACTATCCGCAATTTCAGGTGCAGATGGACTGAAAGCGCACAATCCTCCGGACACGTCCAGTCAGAGCTTCAAGTGCGACAATGTGGCCTTTGCACTGCGCACATGCAGAATGCACAGGGCGAGCATATTTTCTTATGTCTGTCTTGTAGTCTAATGTTTCTGGTTTTCACAACCCCACAGAGACTTCGTGAATTTTCTGCACGGTGCGCAGAAATCCGCTCGCGCTGCAGGGCCTACACAGGGAGGTGCTGGTGTTCTGAACCGGGAACAGCTACCTTATTTACCCTTAGCGTTACCGCTTACACACCGGTGCAGACGTACAATCAATCGAGTCCCTAAATGGAATACAACAGGCTGCGCTGGAGTAAACGGAATACTATATTTGTGCTAACGAAAATCGGGAAAACACTGAGTCTCGCTACATACCAGCCATTTTGGCTTTAACTGGTTTTTAGCTAGCAGACCTGCTAACGTCTGCTACTGGAAAGCATGCTAGCAGTTCCGTCACACGAACAACCACCGATACAATTTCCAGAACACGCCCCTGCATCTGAATAAATACCTTTCACTGTGAGTTGACGTTAGTCTTTGTTTTTGTCGAAAACCGTGAATCCTCTTTAGCCAGTTGGTGTTTGCCCGTGTTCCGCCATCGGCTGCAACGGGAAACGCTTCCGCCGTAGTTTTTCAAAATAAAAGCAACCTGACCCTTACCTCTAACCATATTTCAAAAAATATTCATAATAGTAATTTGGGTGCATTGTGTTAAATCTGTATCTCACCAAAAGCAACAAAACCGAGTGTGTTTCTCAAAAATATTGTTGCTGATAAACTGCAATGCCGCATTCAGACCAGTAGGGACAGTAAAGTCCCCCCACACACACATCTGTTAAAGCACTCTTTGCTTTCAGCTGGTGTGATGAAAGAGGTGTGAGAAACATTTGTCAGTCATAAACTGGACTCCATTTACTTTTCTTCTTCATAAACACAAACCGGACAGCCTCTTTCATACTGCAGTTTGAATTACGTGTTTTTTAATTAATTGAGGCAAAGACGGAGCACCTGTCACAGGTACTTGCCTGTTGGCCTTACACAAGAAAACAGAAACCTACAGAATGGCTGGATGGAAATAACAACTAGCACAGTCTAGGTATGTGAAAAGTGTGAGACGACAGTTCCTGGGTTGTTGCCACTGGAGAACGTGAATCTAAATACGTTATCATGCAAAATGCACGAGGCTGTGGAAATGCACTAAGCTCAGATAGGACATACATTCTGTTATCATTTTCTTCTACGTGCCCTGAACAAGCAGCTATATTTTCATCATTTATAGAGGAAAACAATCCCAGGTTACTTTTCAGTCCTGTAAACACTGTACAGCGTAGTGTCGAGCCTCGTATTCATTTAATTCTCAGCACTAATGACTTCATGAACCTCTGTACAAATCAGCTTTGCAATTTATGTTTTGACTGTTGTAAACCCAATGATCTCTTTCGTGTGGGACAGTTAAGTAACTGCAGAAGATAACCTGCTCAGCAGTGTCTTCATTTACACTTCTTTTTAAAGTCTGATTAGTTTGCCTTAATAGCACAGCCTTTTTGTTTAATAGCTTTAACTCATGACAGAAAGGGTTACTGTGAGGAATATGGCCGTACACTTTCTACGTAGTATGTCTATTAACTTTAAATGTTCTTGTCACATGATGCTCGTGAAATATGAAAGTCCTCATAGTATAATATCCCAGTGAAGCACTTCACTCTCACAGTGCACATTTGGTTCCTATAGTTTCTAAGAGTAGGGCGGCAGACCCTCCGTGTTTGGGTTCAGACTCCTTGTCTGGTTTCGAGATGACCTTTCTGTAGCTACACCCTTCTTATTATTTGTTGTTGTTCCTCAGGACTCACTAATGTGTGTTTTTACTGTTGTAACTATAATCATTAGTATTATATTGTCAAACTGATATTAGTATGTGCACTTAGTACCATCCTTTATTTAACTTAAGCACAACAGTCAAAAACAGTAAATGAAAGAACCAGTCCTGGTAACTGTTGGAGCGAGACGGTCAGCACAGTTTTAAATGTCTGAATCATAGATGTTGACAGCAACACAAGTCATGCTCGTCCCGTAATGTGACAGATGCAGTGATATAGCTCGGGATTTCTTACTTTACACAGCGGAGTTTATGTTGAAAAGATTTTTTTTTAACTTTCTAATGTAGTAAATGTATGCTTCTCATGATCAGGGAAACACAGTTAATGTACAATAATTTACTGTGTTTGAATTTACACTGTTACCACTGTTTGAGCATTGAAGGAAAAAGGCTTTCAGTCGTCACATCAAAGTTCAGCATCAGTTTGATGAATGCAGCAACTGCATCTACGTTTTCCTTCTTAAAAACGACCGACAGAGTGGGCCTGTCCCCCTGGATACTCTGTGACATTTCAATTTAGCACGAATAGAAAATAATAATTGAGGTTTCATTTACATAGGCTGCTCCTTGGGACTCCAGAACAGTTGTATTTTTTAAAAATTACTAGAAAATGTTCAGACATCATTAAACACACTGAAAGACGCCGATCCAATTTACTAAGTTAACCTTAATTTAGTAAATCTGCTTCACCAAGTTAATCCTTATAGATAATAATCTCTACCTCACAACTGATCCTAATACATTTATACTGCTGCCACAATTTTGTGGGAGGATTTCAACTTGACATGGTAGAAAAATATTAAACTACATCTATTTACATTGTTATCTGGCTACTCATTACAATATGTTGGTAGCTACACTGTTCCAAAAAATAGTAATGTCACAGCATCTTACTGTATATTTTACAGTTTTGTCTTTCTAGAATATCATTACATTTACATAAGTAGACTGTGACTTTACATGTCAAAGGTAAAATAGCATCACTGTAAATATAGTAAAACACAATTTACTTGTTTTTTAAATATATTTTTTGTACATGTGCATATTTAGATTGTAAAGATACATTCAGAAATGTATCATAATCTCACAAATATTTGTCTGTTATGTGAGAGAATGATCTGTTAAATTCAAATGTAATACTATGGAAAAATATATAAAATGATCGAAAATTAATGAGAATAATCAATAATTAAAGGAGCATTTGAATTGTAAGTTTGCTGAAAAGTTCATGTCATCCAGGTCTGATTCAATAATTCAGAGGTAACAAGTGAAAATATAATTAATAGGAATAAAAACATAAAACATTGCACGGCCACGCTGTGCTAATTATATATTTTAAAAAATAAATGTAGAGGTAGGAATTGCAATTAATATAAATCTCAAAGTATTCCCAACATTCCTGAACAGAAAGAGGCCTCTGCACCTGGGGTGAGGGTGTGGCCATGAAAACAATGTGACATGCCATTGGATGTTGGGACACATAATAACATGACACTAAGCATCGGCCAATGAATGTGAACTAACAACCACAAGGTTGCGGGTATGGCTGCGCTGTAGGAAAATCCTAATGTGAAAGTATTTTACTGCATTTCACAGTTTTGTAAATAAATAAACCACAATAAAGAGGCCTCGCCTCTGTCGGTCTGTCCCAGGGCATGCAATCCATTATTATTTACGTTAACTGTATATTTCTGTACATTTACGTATTATGATTCATATTGCCACATTCAGTGACCTTGTTTACAGGTAATTTCATTGTTTGATCACGTTAAAATGTTCCTAATTTAATGTCTAAAAGCACTTGGAAAAGGCAGAATCCCATGTAAAATTAGCACAACAAACCCTATTTACATTACTGAAAATAACCGCATTTTCATGAGGAAGTTATTTTCTGTTAGTTTACGGTAGTATTTTGGCGCCCTGCTGGAATATGACCGTTTTTCAAAGATTTTTTTTAACAGCACGCCGGTGCAGCCCCCTCTAGCCTCTGCTCGGTGGCTACTGGGTGATCCCTCGTCTGGGGATCCTCAGCCCTTCCCATGAGGGTGGCACGGATGCCCCTCCGGTGGTCCTCCTTGAGCTCTCGCACTCTGGGGCCTCTGGATGTCTGGGTCCTGGATCTCCTCCATGCCTGCTTCGTGCCCTGGGGGATGGGGCTATGGCTCTCTAGACCCTCTAGCAGACCATTACACGGGGAAACCTTTTGAATACAAGCGCGCTGACCCACACAGGTGTGCACACGCGTGTTCACTGTTCATAGACTTAAATTACACCTTTCTTGGCTGCTACTTCAAAGCACATTGTGCGCTGTCTGTCCTGCGTGCTGCACAACAACATTCAATATTTAGTATTTACTGCTCTTTACACTTAGCTAGATTAATGCGATGGTGTTGTGTTTAGTATGTTGCTCTGTTTTTTTTTGCTTGTTTTCTATTCTTTTTCTCTCAACAGGTGATCCAGGAGATTTTTTTCCCCTTTCTCACTGTCCCTCTCCCCTTCTGTTTTTCTTTTCCTTCCTCTTTCTCTCTCCCTTTGCTATCCCTCACTCATATCTGTCCCGTCTGTAACAACTGAAAATAAAATAAAATAAATAATAAAAACAAAGGTTGATCAAATGGACCAATACGGCAATGCCACGATGATCCATTTGGCAAAATATCAAGTAAATCCATTGGGTATCCTTGTTGGTCTTCAGACAACAATTCTGATGGCTAAAGAACCAAATGGGACAGGCAGAAAAAAAAACAGTGTACTTTAATGACTAGATGCAATTTGCAGCTACTGAGAGGCAAAGTGTGCACTTTAATAATAATAATGGATTGGATTTATATAGTGCTTTTCAAGGCACCCAAAGTGCTTTACAATCCCACTATTCATTCACTCTCACATTCATACACTGGTGGAGGCAAGATACGGTTGTAGCCACAGGTGCCCTGGGGCAGACTGACAGAGGCGAGGCTGCCATATCGCGCCATCAGCCCCTCTGGCCAACACCAGTAGGCGGTAGGGTAAAGTGTCTTGCCCAAGGACACAACAAGCCCGGGATCGAACCGGCCACCTTCTGGTTACAGATGTGCTTCCCAACCCCCTGAGCCATGGTCGCCCCCAAGCTTTAGTGGAACTTTAATGAACAAAGCTTCATCAAAAAAAGTCTAAGGAGCTTGGAAATAAAGCGATTTAAATTCTTTAAGTTTCTTAAAGACGTTTCAGCTCTAATCCGAGAGGTTTCCTTAGTTTTAAAACCAAGTGGTAGAGATTTCCAGGTATTTAAACCCTAGTGGGAGTTGTCCCAGTCTCAGTCATCTCCCTCGTGCACGAGATCACACGAAGAGCTCTGGTGACTTGTGTCTTGCTTTTGCCATTGTAGTAGAATTGTCTCGGCTGTTCCAGCAATAGGTTTGTGCCAACATAAACCTAACACCATAGTTCACATTTTGGACAGACATGACGGTTTGAGAGAGGTCCTTTATGTACGCCGTAAACGACCATCTTTGAATATAGGGTGTGGCTTGCGACAACTGTCTGCAACTTATGATGCAGTTTTGAGATGACTTCCCAGGTGCCACAGCCTCCCACGCACATCTTGGGTCAGGTGACCTCACTAGGTCACATGACTGGGTTAGGCAAGCTCTCACAGGAGGTGTCACACGAAACCTCTGCTGATTTTCACACCTTGGCTCATGTGGTGCGGTTGATGATCAATAGCGGGTCAATGAACCTAGTCGATCCGAGTAGATACTAATGGAACTCCCACTAGGGTTTAAATACCTGGGAATCTCCAGCATTCGGTTTTAGACCTGAAGAAGCCTCTCGGATTAGAGGTGAAACGTCTTCAAGCAACTTAAAAAAGTCCAGTCGCTTTCTTTCCAAGCTCCTTAGACTACCATGACCTGGATGACTGCGGACCGACACACACACTTCTTCAGAAAAGAAAACACTATCCCATTTCCTGTGGTGGAACTCGTTACTCAGTTGAGGAGGGCCACCGTGTAGATAATGGTTAATTGAGCTTTTGAGAGGGATCGAACAGCGAGGGAGAAAACAAGCAACAGGTCGGAGAGCACCTGAAACAGGAGGCATGATAACAGATCAAGAGCAAATGAAAATCTAGATTACAAAGAATGAAAAAGTCCAAACTCAAAGACCTAGTGTCAAGGCTCTGTGTGCGGGCAGGCAGAGATGAGGATCCAAATGCAGGACTCGGAAAATGGAATGTAACTCAAAAAACCTCAGCTTTATTGCTGGCAGGAAAACAAACCTAAAGTGAGGACGGAACACTGAGACCAAGAACACACAGGCATAAACTGATGGTACGACGCGACACTGAGAATGGGAAAACACAGGGCTTATATACACAGGGTAGTAACGGGGAAATCGGCAACAGGAGGGAGACACAGCTGGGAGAGATCAGGGCTAACGAGACAGGGGGAACAAAGCTGCACATACTAACATCAGACAGGAACAAGAACCTTCAAAGTAAAACAGGAAACAAAACACACTTTACTAAGACACAGACTAGACAGAGACAGACTTGACACTGACCAAAGGCTACTAAATGATAATCATAATCACAACAGTATCAGATCATAAATCATAATATAGAAAAACACCAAGATAACTGAAACACCAAGTACCAGAGAAACATAAAGGAAAATCCATGATGCAAAAGTACCAAAACATAATGAACTCAAAATACTGGGTCCAACGGACCCAGAACCGTGACACCTAGTGTTAAGAAGTTCTATTTCTTTCTTACTTCAAATTCTGAGGCGCAGTTTGAAGTTGTAAACTAGAGTGTCCAGCACACCTCTGGATAATATTTGACTCAAATGTCAGAGTAGCAAACTCCCCTCTAGCTACATTTCATAGATGACTTGTTGGTTAGTGCCACTGTGATTAATAGGCCTTCTTGCTGATTTAGAATCTTACCACTATAGAGTATATAGACTGCAGTCTTTGTCGAGCAGTCAGACATTAAAAATAAAGCAAAACAACTCTCTCAAGTTCAATTATGCAACGTATGTGTTATGTGAGAGACTCAAGTCTAATGGCTGCAATGTGGTCATCTGTTTCTGCAATGAGTTTGCACTGCTGGCTCATTTTAAACTGAATGTCAGGGGTTGAACTTTATCAGCAACTGTTCACTGAGTGTGTGTGTGTTTTAGCCTTGAGCGATGCGTTATGGCTTCTTGTCTGCTGTGACTGAGGTTTCTGTCTGTCATGTCTCTCACACTTTGTTTTGAGGTTGAATCGAGCTCGTCAGGGCTCTGTCTATTTTACTATAGCTTTCAACATAACTCCCATTAGTTTGATGAATTTGAGTTGCTGACTTAAATAACACTACCACTGAGAATACTTGGACACATGGAGTCTTGTTCAGGATGAGCCACATGCTGTGGAGTTAGACCTCATGTTCCCACTCAACTCGATACCTGTATCTACACCCAGATACGATTCCTGCCTTGAGTCATCCAGATGACTTAATTAGCGCATCCATATCGAGTGTTTGCGTAGAGAGTAGATTAATATGCTGTCAGGAATAACAACCACTGTTTAGGTCACCTGAATGGAGCAGAACAGGCTGGAAGCGTGGTGCAGTTTCTCTGAGTTGGTGGTACCACAGAGTCTTTTCCCCACAGTCACAACATGCATGTAAGCGTGTTTATCTAAGCTGATTGTAGCAGTGAATGTGAGCAAGAAGGGTTGTCACTCTGTCTCTGCAATATTCAGGATATTCCCAGCTTTTCCTCTAGTCACAGTATTTACACACATCCACTATCTCACAGCAGTAGCTGCTTAACTTTGGGAAAGCAACATGGCTCAGTTGTGGTCTGACATAGTGACTGATTCTAGCTGCAGTCAGTTGGTTCTGACGATACTCTGCAGCTTCCATGTCCACAGAACATTCAGTCCATTTTAAATGGGCTTTGGTGCAGAGACGCAGACGGCAATGTTCACATGTGGCTTCTTCTTTTCACACTGCAGCTTTAACCTTTAGCTTTGAGGGCTCTTCCTCAACTTCCTCCGACCACAGGTACAACATGCCCAGGACCCACTACAGTTTGCATACAAGGCGGGTGTCGGAGTGGAGGATGCCATCCTGTACCTCCTACACAGAGCCCACTCACACCTGGATGGGGGAAAAGGCACGGTCAGGATCCTGTTTCTTGACTTTTCCAGTGCCTTTAATACCATCCGGCCCTGTATGCTTCAAGAAAAACTGAACAGGATGGAGGTGGACCCCTGCCTGGTCGCTTGGATCTCCGACTACCTCACCAACAGACCACAGTACGTCAGGCTGAAGGACATCACGTCTGACACTGTGGTCAGCAGCACAGGAGCACCACAAGGAACTGTGCTGTCCCCTCTTCTCTTCACCCTGTACACCTCTGACTTCTGCTACAACTCTGAATTATGCCATATTCAGAAGTTTGCAGACGACACAGCCATCATGGGGTGTATCTGGGATGATCAGGAAGAGGAGTACAGAAGTCTGGTGAGGAACTTTGTCACATGGAGTCACACAAACCACCTGCAACTCAACACCTCAAAGACTAAGGAACTGGTTGTGGACTTCGGGAGGTCCAGAGAAGGTCCACTGCCGGTTCAGATAGAGGGGGAGGAGGTGGAGGTGGTCAACAAGTACAAGTACCTCGGGCTGTGGGTGGACAATAAACTGGACTGGTCATGCAACACAGAGCACCTGTATAAAAAAGCCCAAAGCCGACTGTACTTCCTCAGGAGGCTGAGGTCTTTTAACATCTGCAGGAAGCTCCTGAGGATGTTTTACCAGTCGGTGGTTGCTGGAGTACTTTTCTATGCTGTGGTGTGCTGGGGGAGCAGCACAGCAAAGAGGGACTCATCCAGGCTGGAGAAACTGATCAGGAGGGCTAGCTCTGTGGTCGGCATGAAGCTGGACACTCTGGTGACAGTGGCAGAGAAAAGGACATTAAAGAAACTGATGGACATTATGGACAATGCTGGGCATCCTCTGCACACGGCCATAAACAACCAGAGGAGTCTGTTCAGTGACAGGTTGCTTCTCCCCAAGACAAGAACTAACAGACTTAAAAACTCCTTTGTCCCACACGCCATCAGACTGTTTAACTCCTCTCTGGAGGGGAGAGGGAGGGGAGACAGGAGGACAAAGGAGGGGGGAACAACTAAGCTGTAGTGCCTCTTCACCTCACTGTACAATACCTTGTGCAATACTTTTTGTAAATAGTCAACAGTGCAATAGACTCAATACTTGAAATGTGCAATTCACTTGTATTTTTATTTTTTATTCCTATTTATTCTATTTATCCCCTTTGTATATTTTATTTATATTTGTCTCTGTATTTATATATGTGTGTGTGTGTGTGTGTGTATATATATATATATATATATATATATATATATATATATATATATATATATATATAACAGTTCTGTAACTGTAACTTCGGTCGTTGCTGTGCTTTTTGGAAGTCGAATTTCCCAGAGGAACCCACCCGAGGGATTAATAAAGTTCTATCTTATCTTATCTTATCTTAACCTGCAGGAAGGCACAGTACTGTATTCACAGGCAATGATTTGTGGAGCTGTTCCTGAGCCCATGCAGTGGTTCCCACGACAGAATCATGCTTGTTTCTAAATGCAGAGCCTGAAGATCACGGAGGCCCACTGTTGATTTTCAGCCTTGAGATTCCTCCAGATTCTTGGAATCTTTTTTAAAGTGATCTTCAAAGTCTTTGTAATTTTATATTATAGTTTTTTACATTATAGTGAAGGGTTAGGGTTTCCCTTTTTGGACTGCAGTTAACGGTGGGTTTATCTGAATTTAACTGAATCATTGGTGTTGTGTTTGCTCTCATTTGTTCATATAAAGTATTTATAAAAAGTGTGTGTGTTTAAAAGAGCCTAATTAGAAAGTCTATACACCACAACAAACAGTGGTCACTAAATTTTTTAAATGAGTGAGTCTTTAATAAGACAAGCTGGCTGTAGTTAAACCTTTACTCAAAAAGCATCTCTAGACCCAGCAGTCTTAGCTAATTATAGGCCAATCTCCAACCTTCCTTTCATATCAAACATCCTTGAAAGAGTAGTTGTCAAACAGCTAACAGATCATCTGCAGAGGTTTATTTGAAGAGTTTCAGTCAGGTTTCAGAGCTCATCACAGCACAGAAACAGCTTTAGTGAAGGTTACAAATGATCTTCTTATGGCCTCTGACAGTGGACTCATCTCTGTGCTTGTCCTGCTAGACCTCAGTGCAGCGTTCGATACTGTTGATCATAATATCCTATTAGAGCGATTAGAACATGCTGTAGGTATTACAGGTACTGCGCTGCAGTGGGGCCTGTTTTATCTCAATGACCTTGTAGTACCATATCACCCTATTAGAGCACTTCGCTCTCGCTCTGCAGGCCTACTTGTTGTTCCTAGAGTATTTAAAAGTAGAATGGGAGGCAGAGCCTTCAGTTTTCAGGCCCCTCTTCTGTGGAACCAGCTTCCAGTTTGGATTCAGGAGACAGACACTATCTCTACTTTCAAGATTAGGCTTCAAACTTTCCTTTTTGCTAAAGCATATAGTTAGGGCTGGACCAGGTGACCCTGAATCCTCCCTTAGTTATGCTGCAGTAGGTGTAGGCTGCTGGGGATTCCCATGATGCACTGGGTGTTATTTTTTCTATCACCTTTTTCTATGTGTTTATACACCCATCTGCATTTAATTAATAGTTATTATTAACCTCTAGCTCCCTTCCCCAGCATGTCTTTCTGTCTTCCTCCCATCATCCCCAACCAGTTGGCCCCGCCCCTCCCTTTTTTGTTGTGATTTGGTGCTATATAGATAAAATTGAATTGAATTGAACTGAATTCATGAATTTACTGCAAGTTTGACTTTGGCTGGTATGTTCCACTCTGTATTGACTTTACAGTGACAGCTGTGAGTCTAGTACAACTATTTTAAGAGTCTGTCTAAACAAGAACAAAGTTGTGGACCACATGAGCTGGACAGCAGAACCATGACTCTCTACTTTAAATGGTTGTCAGTTTCCTTGATGTCTGAAGGTCAAATAGTGTCTGTCTGTGTGTCTTTAACTTTTATGACTTATGTAGTCACGGTGAGGATTAGGGATAATTCAACTCGACCATCTATCCAGACCTGTGTGGGCCTCAGGTGCCGTTTCACTGTAGAGACTCACAGGAATGGATCATTTTGATAAGCCCATTCAGCTGTTATGGTTCCACTGATTGTTAAATTGATTAGACATGACTTCAAAGCATGCTTAAATGGCACAAGTTATGTAACAATGGGCCCAAAGCAATGACAGCAGTCACTTTCTGATGGTCTTTAGACAGAATGCAGGTGTGGATTGTCTTTTGGCTGCTTCTAGTTTGGTATTAGTTATGTTTCTCTTAGATCTTCTGTGTTAGTCTGTCATGTTTCTTATCTTCTTGTCCAGGTCGTGAAGTTGTGTTGTCATGTCTCCTGATTTATTTTGAAGGTCTTTGTCCTATGTCAGTGTAGTCAGCTTTGCTTCCTTTGTCTCGTTATGTCAGATTAGTGTCAGCTGTTTCCCCATTTGTTTCCATTTCCCCTAACCACCCTTGTGTGAATTTAGTCTGTTCATTCATTGTCAGGTCGTCAGCTTTTCTTCGTCATGTTTCCATGTTTCCAGGATTTTCCATGTTTATGGTTTTGCTCTTTGTATTTTTTGATCAGCATTCAGTTTTCCAAGTTTAGTTCGAGTTAGTTTCCCCCCGGTGTCCGTGTGCCTTTTGGTTTGCAATGTTTTTATTTTTTATTTTTTCAGCCTTATTAAACGGCTCGCTTTTTGTTAACATTCAAGTTTTGTTCCACGTTCCTTGGTGTGTGCGTTTAGAGTCCTCTTTGTCACCCCATTCAGTCTGCCTCTGCCAGACTGTGACAGCAGGTTTATGATGCTTTTGCGCTGGCTTCACATTTCAGAACTGGAAGCTGTGCATGTCCACTGTTTAGATACGGTTGATGATCACGGACAAATCATTTTTGATATGGGTGGTGTGAGTCTGTCTGTCTGTAAAAATTAGATTAAGCAGTTAGTCAGAGATGGCGAAGCTTCAAACGCCATCACTAAAATAACTGTAATTCAAAAAAGGCTGAGACTGGATGTGATTGTCTCCATGTACGTGACCGTCCAAGAAACCGTGAAAGGATGTGCTCAAGTGCTCCCTCCCTCCCTGTCTGTGTGTCCAGGGAAATGGCTCCCATATTGTCTGTCTTGTGACCGGCGTCCGAGAGCTGTCTGGACAGGACGGACCAAAGCGGCTGCTCGTCGTAAAGCTGTCTGTGATTGCAGCAGCAGGGGGATCACAAGGTGCCCGCTCCTCTCTTGTGGACTCTAAACGCCAAACTGCGTCTGCTGTAGCCTTTGACTTTTATATAAGACGCAACAAGCAGCAGGAAACTTTACCGATGCCTGATTATTTGATAGTGCCAAGAACATTTGTTTTTAAAGTTAAATAAAAGTGCTACACACACGTGTCTGATCTCACACGATGCATGTCTCAGGTGGTGTTGACAGCAGCATTACTGTCTTAAGACCTGCGAGAAGTAACAACATTGGCTTCATCAGACAGTGAAAGTGATGGCACTTTGAACAACGTCCACTGTGTTTGTGTAATATATAGGACGAGTCAGATTTATTATTGTTATCGGGGGCGACCGTGGCTCAGGGGGTTGGGAATCGCATCTGTAACCGGAAGGTCGCCGGTTCGATCCCTGGGCTCTCTGTCCTGGTCGTTGTGTCCCTGGGCAAGACACTTTACCCTACTTGCCTACTGGTGTTGGCCAGAGGGGCCGATGGCGCGATATGGCAGTCTGGCTTCTGTCAGTCTGCCCCAGGGCAGCTGTGGCTACAACTGTAGCTGCCTCCACCAGTGTGTGAGAGTGACTGAATAGTGGTATTGTAAAGCGCTTTGGGTGCCTTGAAAAGCGCTATATAAATCCAATCCATTATTATTATTATTATTATGGGCCATAGGCTTTTTGGACATCTACACCCATGAATGCAGCCATACGCGTTTACTATTGTGTTACTTTAAAAAAGTGTTTAACCCTCTGGGGTCCAGGGTATAATCGGCCATTTTTAACTACTTCTGATGTTTCCTCTACATTTCACCTTCACTAGTTACTTTGCCTTGTTTGGTGTCATTCTTTCCAGCACAACCTCACGTGTCTGAATTTACAGTTATGTTTTCATTTTGACTACTGTGTTAACACAATTGATCTAAAATCAGACAAAATTCAATAAGATGCCACACAAATTATTTGTGTCACTTCAAAAACATAATTTCTGTCCACTATAAAGGAAACATCACAGCCTGATACCTGCAGGTCTGACAGCAGCAGGTGTGTCACTCCTGTTTCTACCTGGAGACAGCAGTCGCCTCATTGTTCTGACACACAACACAACACTATCCACAACACTACACACTAACTACACAAGACAACACATTAACTACACACTCCAAACATCTCTCACATCTCAAAACTCTCTCTCTCTCTCGCCGTCACTCCTAAATCTTCCTAAACAACCAAATGTCATGTTGCCATATCAACATGGTGCATTTTTGCCATACCATATGGGCATTACTCTGATAATAAAAGTGTTCAGCAGCATTGCAAAAGACAGGGAAGTTACATGTTACATGCACAAACTATCACATAAAGTGTCTCTGGAAAAAAGAGTGTAGAAAGGCTGCATTCACCATATCGTAGCCAGTGTATCCCAGTACAAATGCACATGCCCGACCCAAAAATAGAAATGATGGCAGCGATGAAGTAAAAGATATGTAACACTAGACCGTGTCATCACTGCGAGCCAGTGAAGGGGTTGGATCACACATCGTGTTTCACACATGTCTGAAATATAATTACAGAAGTCGTGGGATGACAGCTAACAGAAAAACATTAGAGACGTGTACCTTTTATCTCTTGGATTATCGTGCTTTAGTAGTTGTGAAATATACATACCGATCAGTCGTAGTTTTTTTAGGCATGCTATTCAAAAGTGGACACCAACACAAAGCCTATGTCTTTACGAAACAGGAGTAATGCAGCTTATTTAAGATTACAGAACCACGAAACAATCTAGTATAAGATTAGTAAGTATGTATAATAAACCTTTCTCCATATTTCATAATAATGTGAAGCAAATTCAAAAGATGGATTCTGTTCATCTGGACGTTTTCAGTGGGAGAACTGAAAAGACCACGAGTGGCTGCGATCACTGCGATAGCTTCAGTCATTGTGCAGATGTACTGTTTAGAAGTCAGCTGAGACTAAGGAAGTCACCTGGATGAGTGATGAAACATTTCTCCCACTGAAAACGTCCAGATGAACAGGATCAGCTTTTGGGATTTCCTTACCCGGATGACTGAACATGCATCATGACATGAAGCAAAGTCTTGTGCTGAAATCTGGTGTTCCTTCAAGAGGATCAAGTCCAAATACAAACCCAACATATCCACAAGTTCGCCAGCAGTTAGTTACACCCTCACACCTGAAACATATTCCTTTAGTTATCATCCATTTCATGTGCAGATGTTGTTCAAATCTCGGCCACTAATCGAAGCAAACATAAAGTGAGCCAGTCTTGTCTGAATACAGCATTTTTATCACAGTTTAAGAAATCTCACCAACAATGGCAGAAAGAGCAGAGACTCTGTTTTCTAACAACATTTCAAAGTTTCGACATCTTTTCTTGTTGGCTCATGTTATTCATCCATTTACATTTTAAACAGCATCACTAGGAGAGCGTGCTGTCAACTTCCTTCCTCACCTTAACGTGAGCGTACCAGTTTATTTATCTCCAGCTAACAATGAGCTTTATCTTTATATGAAGTTAAAACTGATGCATATGTCTAACTGATGCTGGTATCAAAACACATCCAGAGACAGGGGTGAATTCTTACAGCAAAAATAAACTCATGAAGGCGCTGCTCTGACACTTCGGTCTTTATATACCAACATCTTTGTCTTCTTTTCTTTATAAGATGTTGTTAGTGGACAGAACAGCTTATGATCCAATAATTACGCGTGGTTCTTCCTATGGTCAAAGCAAAACAGAGAAAAATCCTAATGCGTTAGTAGTGCCTCTTACTTAATGTTTAAATCAACAGTTTTCTTGTGGTAAGGTAATATTGCTGTACAACAAAAACAAAGTAGCGTAAGTCAACTACTGCAGTAATCCATATGACAAAACCTCCCCAGCTAAATAAAGAGAAATCTCACTTTCTCATGTACACAGGATGATGTCAGAGCCTCACAATCTGAAATGAGGTCTGAAACAACTACTGATGGAAAGTAAGAAAAACGAGGAACAGACATTAGGACAGTGAAGCTCTGACTTTGGTCTGATGCCAAATGTAATTTTTTTGTTTTAAGCCCCAAAAAAGGCCCCAAAATGTTTTTTGTTCACACCATGACACATGTAGACAAGCATTCATTCAGAAGACACATTTTAACCACAACATTGTTCTCTGACGTAACATCCTGTTTGATTTGAACATAGCAGGACAAAAAGACAGAACAGGCCCTATAAACTGACCAACAAGCAGAGGGAGGAAGTGCTCTGATGCTGAACTAAACCCGACTGAGATGCATATGAGACATATGTGTGTATATGATCAGGCAGAATCACTAGTACACTACCATCTTGGAAGGTATGAGTTTCCTATTATCACATTATCACTTACAAAAATATAACAATAATATAAATATAATAGGCATACATGCTTACATGCGTGTAGTATTGGGTAAAAAAGGGAAATAACCTTCTACACAGTCTACACAACGCTAGGTATTTCACCAGATGGAAACATTTTGTAAATAAAGAATAAATCACCCAACGCTGTTAAACCAGATTCCCCTCTTAAGTTTAAGTTTATTTTACTAATAAGAATATCCCTGAGTATCCATGCTACTCTTGTCTGTTACTCACTGAGGAGCTGATTTTGTGAGGTTGCTGCTGGTCCTTGGAACTCGCTTCTTCCCGCCGGTCTTCTGCATCTCCTGAGCACTCTGTCTGAGTCACAGTCTGGTAAAGAGTCTTAGAGGTGTTTAAAGTAAGGGAAGACAGACCAAAGCTAAAGTGTAGAAGAGCTAATAAGTCCAAAACATTTAACCTTGAAACATTTCACAGCAAGGGAGTTAAACTGTGAATAGTGAACACTCTTCCCTTCGCAGGCAGCACAGTTTGAAGTGTTATGACCCTGCTCTGTCTCCTTTTCACTCCCTCCCACCTAAGCATTACACACACACACACACACACACACACACACACACACACACACACGCACACACACACACACACACACACACACACACACACACACACACACACACACACACACACACACACACACAACATTAACTTTTATTACCTCACTCAGACATCCATACCCAGAGGACCAAATATATTCCTCCCTCGTTTCTCCCACTAAGGTAAAAAGGGTTAAAAAAAAATCATGACACAGAACTAACAGGATAAAACTGAGACATATGCCTCAGCTTTCCAATGACGGTAAATAAAACATCTGGCATTCCCAGTTTTCATGTCTGCATAATTTAACTGGTATTTAACTATCTGGAAAATTTCTTTGTAGACAGTCAGTGTGGCAGCTTCCAGGGATATCCCTCTCTTGCAGGATGGCAGGAAGTACTGGGTCACAAGTCAAAGCTTGAGTCTCCAGTTACACCGAAGCGCTGATTCAGAGGAGGAAAATGCAGGAGGACGGTGAGAAGACAGACGACCTGGAACGATGAAAACAGAGCGACACGTGAGAAGAAAGCAAAAGTAGTGTGTATACTGGGAGTGAGCAGGAGGGAACACCCTGAGAATATGAGCATTAGCAATAAATAAATATAGTCAGTCGGCTGACTGCCAGGGTGGAAATGGACCCAGGAAGAAACCTCCTGCAGAGCCAGGCTCAGGGAGGGGCAGCCAGCTGCTGTGGCCGGGTGGGGGTGAGGGGAAAGAGAGCAGAGGGAGACAGGACACACTCTGATAGAGAGGGCCAAAGATTAATCATTACACACTTATTAGTGATTAATGAATTATTATTTGTCTAATTATTTAATAATTAATTACATAATTAAACACCAGTGTCAAAATAGTGGTGTCCAAGTCCCCAGCAGCTGGTTCCACAGGAGAGCAGCAGGAAATTATTCAACTTTTCATCTCTTTAATACATATATTTATTTTAACTAGTTTGTGTCATCTGACTTCTTGAATGAATACAGCTGGGTTTAAAGCTGGGCTTTGTCTTTAAAATGTTTAAATTTAAAATCATTCTCCCCCCATTCTTATTCCTGTCTCTCTGTAAATAGTTATATTTGATATATTTATGTTTAATGTTTGAGAAGTTTAATATTATTTCAAATACATTTTTGTAATGACTAATGTCTCAGTTCTACTACACCGCAAATACTGGCACACAACTTGACATGTAGAATTGATTTCATATTATACTAATGAAAAAATATACTAGGAACACAGTGAAGGCCAGTTATTTAAGAGAATAAAGAGAGGTTAGGTTATTTTGGAGGCAAGCTCCATTTATTAAGAATTTTTTTAAAAAGGCAGGAAAGCTCTTCAGAGGTTTGTGGGTGGCTCAGAGCCGTTGTGGGGAAGTCGCTGGGACTTCAAATGGGCTGCTCTTTTGGCTGCCAAGACGCTGCTCCCTCCGCCGAGAAGTGGGCCATCGCCCTCACCAGGACAGCCTCTGTGGAGTTGTTGGCTGCTACACGACCCAGGCCTGTTTTGAAAATGAACCTGTGATAAGACAGCATATCAAGATAGAATTGTTATTATCATATAACTAAAGATGAACCAGACTGTTCACAGATCTAGCTCTCAGTTTTAAAAAGCCTGGTGACTGTTATAGAGTCAGCTGCAGGGATTATATACAAATATTCAACTGGTTCTATACCAGAATTAAACCAGGTCTAAATAAAACAAAAGAAGGACTTTATAAGATAAACCTTCTGAGTATCACTACAAAGATTACCTACAGTGGTCCTCATACCACCGTTTGATATCAGCAAACATCGAGAGCATACACTGATATGACACCACAGCCATGCTATCATTCAAACACTGATAACAGCATACATCGAATATGGACTTGATGAGACCTTTTGAGTATGACTATAAATTTTATAAACAGTTGTCTCTAGAGCAGGGCGATATGACCAAAAATATTTATCACGATGTACATTTGAAAATTTGCGATAAAGATATAACTGACACGAGACAAAATACTTTACAACTCCACAACTGTTAGTGCAAAAACCCATCAATGTATTTTCACTTAAACAAGCAGCTGTTGTTTATCTGCATTAAAGTTGTATAAAAATGTAACAGTGCAAACTCCTCGCAGGCAGTTTAACCAAAAGGCATTTCCAGTGGAAACTGGCCGACACATCCTCAGCATAACCATGTGTAATATCCACAAAACTTAAAAAGAGGTTATACACACACAATACGGTAACATTATGTTGAAGCACAGTACGTATCACTCCGCGAGGCTCCGCCTACGATAGCCGTAACGCTCCGACAATCCATCAAGCGGTGCGGCTTCGTAGCTCAGCAAAGTCGTACTGAAACATTTGACAGATTTTCGAGCGCCGTGCACATAAAATCGTTGCAAATTGTCCCTTAATCATCACAAAGTATGGCAATGTGAACACTGCATCCATGTGACCAACGATTTTGATCAGTGTTGTCACAAGTTGTTCTAGTGTAAAATCTTCTGTGGATTGAATTGCTGGAGTCTCCCATGAAAGCCGTTTCCTCCTCCACAGAGTCGACGACCTTGCGTTACTGCTGAGCTCAGCTCAGCTAACTGCAGGCAGTCAGTCAATTTTTCTCCTCGCACCAAGGAGGCTTATGCCAGCCCACATCAGGTGCCTGATTAGCAGCACAGTGAGCATGGACCCAGCTATAGTGCATTACCATGTCCAGACTGAAGGCCAAGTTTACAAATGCTGCACCATTTAAGGGAAAATAAACAGGCTTTGCAGTGATATAAGATTTATTTTCAAGGATCATTGTTACGTATTCCATAAAGTATTTTCTCATCTGCCTCCACAAGCACATGAACTTTAGTGCAATCCCATTAATAATTGATAGGGTTTAATATGATGTCGACATTCCCTATAACAGCTTCAACTCTTTTGGGAAGGTTTGAGTTGAGGAGTATGTTTATGGGATTTTTTTTTTTACCATTCTTCCAGATCAGCGTTTGTGAGATCACATACTGGTATTGGATGAGGTCTGCTCACAGAAGTTCATCCCAAAGCTGTTCTACCAGGTTAGGATCAGGAATATGCACAGTTAGGGGCCATCCCCACAAACATCTTCATCTTCTACAAGCTTAGTTGGCTATAGCCATTTCACCACAGATGAAACATCTGCAGATAATTGGGCTACACAAAGACCCTGGCACAGAGTCGTCACATGTCACTGTGAGGGTGGTGACCAAAATCTTGCCACAAAGTCGGAAGCATGTCTTTGCATGTTAAATCATGAAATGTTCTTTTCATGGAACCAAGGGACAGAGCCCAACTCTTGAAACAACCTCACACCATAATTCACCAGACGTTATACTTGGCACAATAAGTGCCATTCTCTTGGCAACCATCATACCCAGACAGACACATGTGAGCCAGCACTCCAGAGAGCACGTCTCCACGGTTATCAAATCCATTGGCAATGCTTTGCATTGTGCTTGGTGATGTGAGAATTGGATGCAGCTGCTCGGCCTTAGAAACTCATTCCATGAATGTCTCTACGCACTATTCTTGAGTTAATGTGAAGGCCACATGAAGTTTGGGGTCTGTACCGTTTGACTCTGCAGAAAGAAAGACCTCTGCACACTATGCACCTTAGCACCTGCTGACCGAACTCTTTGATTTTACATGGCTGAAAACGTCATCGTTGAGTTGCTCTTCCCATTTGTTTCTACGTTGTTTTAATACCACTAACATTTGACTGTGGAATATTTAGTAGTGGGAAAATGTTATGACTGGACTTGTTTCAAAAGTGTCCTCCTATCACAGTGCCATGCTGGAATTCACTTCTACACAATGTTTGTGCAGAAGCAGTCTAATGCTTGATTTTAAACAACATGGAAGTGACTGGAACACCTGAAATAAATGATTTGGATGGTGAGTGAATACTTTTGGGAATATAGTGTCTGCATTTGCTATTACAGTGATGTTTATTCCCTGTTCATTTGGAAAAATTCCACATTTATTTTATGGCATAACATTTTACCACTGTGTTGTTTTCACTTATGTGATGATGGTGTTAACTAGTAGTAATATTAGTGTTCGTAGAAGATCATTTAAAGCACACACAGAAAGTGCATCAGAGCCATTCTCTATGAGCTTAATGAAGCATGTGGATTTTAATTGAAAATGGTTTTGATGACACTTTTATCTGAGCGCTAGTGCTGACTTATTACAAACTACCCAGTAACCAGTGTTGAAGGCTGTGGACACAGGACTCATCATACAAGTAAGTGCAGCCTATTTGCTGTCAAAATTTGAAAGAATTTTGATATAAACCCTTAAATATAAACGTTGTATATTAGAAAAATATACTTTCAAAACATTTACTTTCTAAGTTAAATCTAAACCTTCCTTTTCAAAGTAATAATAGTAAATGTAACTATAACAATTATAATTAATTCAATTATTATAATTATCAATATATAACTATAATAATTGGTCCATTATTGCCATAAAGGTAACCAGTTGCTTGCTTGAGACAAAACAACCACAAAAGAAAACAAAAGAAAACAAAAGGTAAACTTGACTTTTTCCTGCAAAAGCACGAATGTTATAACAAACTCTGCTGTATTGTGTATTTCTTGTGTGACAGTGACTGGGTTGCTTAATGGGACTGCATTCATTGACTCTCCATGGTCAAATCCAGAAAAGTGGGTTCTGGTGACTGTGTTGGGCTTGGAGATGACCATGGGTGTTATGGGAAACAGTTTAGCTCTGCTTGTCAAAGTTCTGGTAAGGAGGTTTGATTGTTCCTCACACTGATGTTTCATCTTAGATATCTTTGTGTGTAGAAAACCAAACCACTAGAGGAAGTTTTATCAATGTTATTCTTATAGAAATCAATATTTACCATTAACTGACAATTACCAGTGGTTTAATTGTTATTCAATTGTGTTATTATATCAAAAGCAATGCCTCATTATGAAAACACCCTTCTGCTAGTAAAACCTTGTCTATTATTAGCAGATTTTAATTTAAATATTTTAAATTAAGTTCTTAATCAACAAGAAATGTTTTCCTGTTCCAGAAATCTTGAGGTTTGTTAAGATGAAACTTTGCAAAGCTAATACCTGCTGCCATGCTCTTTTAAAGAGGAGAGGCTTTCTTCTGACAAACAAGTCATACTAGTTCTGTCTTTTTCTAATAGAACTGTCTGTCAGGGTTTCTGGGTCTTTGACCCAGTATTCTTAGTTCATGTTCACTGTTTATATTCTGTCTGCTTCACCTCCTGTTTTATTGTGTTAGCCTTGGTCCATGTGCATTATGTTCCGTCCTCTTCCCGTTTATCATTAGGTCATTATGTTCAGCTGTGTACTCACTAGGTTCTAATCTCTCATCACTCAGCCTGTGTATTTATGTCCCTCAGTTCAACCAGTCCAATGTCGTGTCATTGATGTTATTGTGATGTTGTTCTCGCCGCTGTTAGGTTGTCCTCTGTTCAGTTCCGTCAGGTCAGCCGGTCAGTTGTCAGTCAGTCTTTCATTCATCCATTCAGTCAGTCGTCCAGCCGGCCAGCCGTTTCCTACTTCTGTTCTGTTTGTTCACTCCGTTGACAATAAAACACCAATCTTCACCTACCTGTGAGTCCAGCGTTTGGGTCCTCCTTCTTTCGTCCACGACCTCATCCTGACAGAATGACACGACCCGTGCCACGAAGACACGATGTGGACCCAGCGGACTCGGACCTCTTCGAGCGGCAGGACGCAGCGCTCTCCATTTGGGCGGAGAAGCTCAGGTGGAAACAGCGGCTCTTCTCAGAGAGGGAGCACGTCTGGCTCTGGGCGGGCCTCGGAGACGCCGCGGTCCTCCACCTGCTGCCTCACCTGCAGCGGAGCATTCGCCGCGGAGAGTGGGCGTCACAGGCCAAGCTTCGGCCGCTCGCTCTCCCGCTGCTCCGCTCCTCGCTCGCCCGCCAGCCGTTCTACTCACCGGACCTTCAACCTCGCCATGGCACAGCGGCTCCGCCTACCACCTCGGCTCAATGGAGGCTCCCGTGCCAGAGGCTCATCTGTTTACCCCGCCCGCTTCCTCTACCCGGAGAAAGCGGCACACACGCCACCGTAACATGGACTATTTCCAGCCACTCCCGGCGGTGAGTCCCAGTGACTGTTTGCCACCTTCCTCAGTTGACTCTTCACATAAGATAAATAATAGACGCCTCTCCGATTCATGGGGAACGTCCCTCTTGGACGACAATGTGGACTGGGTAGACTTTTTCTGCTCTGTTTCCCCAAAGACAGCTCAGTTAAAGACTGTAAATAGCGGTGGCAGGAAGACCAGAACACTCCCCAATAAACCCGTCAGTATCACTCACCCAGTCGTTATTTCCACACCCATTATTCAGCCATTTCCCACCAGCATGGGGGCCCAGCCTGCGCCCACACCAGTGCCAGCCCCCAGGAGGAGGGCAGCTGTGACCCGGTCTGCCTCCACACCTGCTTCTGTTTCTCAGGTGGGGGTGACTGGTGTCCAGCCACCTTCCGTGCCCGTCCCAGCGCCCAGGTTGAGGGCAACCAGAACCCAGCTTGACCCCCCTGGAGGCTTGGAAGAGCTAACCGGTCCACCTGCCACTTCACCTCTTCATCCACCTCCTGATCCAGCTTTTCATGCCCTCGCACTATCACTGGTTAGGCTAGCTGAGGTGTCCCCTGCTCAGGCCCCAGCTTTATTAGCCCAGGCTGCACTGTTGTCCCCTTCACTAGCTCACTCTTTAGCTCAGCCATTAGCCTCACCGGCCTCTGTTTATCCATCAGTCTCCTTAGTCCAGTCAGTTCACTCACCTGCTGTTCAGCTTCCAGTCCAGTCAGTTCACTCACCTGCTGTTCAGCTTCCAGTCCAGTCAGTTCACTCACCTGCTGTCCAGTCTCCTGCTGCCCTCCAGTCAGTTCAGTCACCTGTAGCTCAGTCTCCACCTGTCCTCCAGTCACCTGTAGCTCAGTCTCCACCTGTCCTCCACTCTTCTGTAGTCCAGTCTGCCGCCCAGTGCCCTGTAGTCCAGTTGCCTCCTGTTTCCCAGTCGCCTGTCCACCATCCCGTCCAGTTCCCGGACCTGCAGCCACAGCACCCAGAGCCAGCTGTGAGCTCTCCTGCTCCTCAGCCAGGGGTTTCCGCACCTGCTGGCCTGGCCGCTCCTCAGCCAGAGGCGTCCGCGCCTACTGGCCCTGCCTGTCTCCAGCCAGAGGCCTCAGCTGCACCCACGCCCGGCCCGGCCTCTGCCTCAGCTGCACCTACGCCCGGCCCGGCCTCTGCCTCAGCTGCACCCACGCCCGGCCCGGCCTCTGCCTCAGCTGCACCCACGCCCGGCCCGGCCTCTGCCTCAGCTGCACCCACGCCCGGTCTGGTGTCGGCCTCTGCTTCTGCTCCGCCTGGTCCGGCTCCAGCCTCAGAGCCTTCAGCCTCAGAGCCTTCAGCCTCAGTGCCTTCAGCCTCGCCTGGCCCAGCCTCGTTTGGGTCTGGAGCTAAACGGCCATTTTCTAGACCGCTGGCTAGGCCACTGGCCGGGCGCCATCGCCGTCGTGGGCGGCCCACAGACCCTCTTTGCCTGAGTGGCCGCCGTCGCCTTCCGCACGGCCGGCCCCCGGACCGCCTTCGCCTGGGTGGCCGCCGTCGCCTTCCGCACGGCCGGCCCCCGCACCCTATTCGCCTGAGTGGCCGCCGTCACCTTCCGCACGGCCGGCCCCCCGAACTGCGTCCACGTCGCCGCCGTCGCCTTCCGCACGGCCAGCCCCCCGAACTGCTGTCGCCGTCGCCGTCCGCACGGTCGGCCCCCGGACCAGCGCTGTCATCGTCGCCGTCGCCGTCCGCACGGTCGGCCTCCCGAACTGTGTTCACGTCGCCGCCGTTGCCGTCCGCGCGGTCGGCCCCCTGAACTGTCTCGTCTCGACCGCCGCAGCCGCCCACCGGACCGGCTCAGTGGTCACTGCTGCCTTCCACGTGGCCGCCCTCCTGAACTGTCTCTGTGTGGACTCCGTCGCTCCGTCCTGGGCCCCCTCCGCCCGCCCTGTTCTGGTTTTTCGTTCTTTTGGCCGTCGGGTGCCGGCCTTTGCGGGGGGGGTACTGTCAGGGTTTCTGGGTCTTTGACCCAGTATTCTTAGTTCATGTTCACTGTTTATATTCTGTCTGCTTCACCTCCTGTTTTATTGTGTTAGCCTTGGTCCATGTGCATTATGTTCCGTCCTCTTCCCGTTTATCATTAGGTCATTATGTTCAGCTGTGTACTCACCAGGTTCTAATCTCTCATCACTCAGCCTGTGTATTTATGTCCCTCAGTTCAACCAGTCCAATGTCGTGTCATTGATGTTATTGTGATGTTGTTCTCGCCGCTGTTAGGTTGTCCTCTGTTCAGTTCCGTCAGGTCAGCCGGTCAGTTGTCAGTCAGTCTTTCATTCATCCATTCAGTCAGTCGTCCAGCCGGCCAGCCGTTTCCTACTTCTGTTCTGTTTGTTCACTCCGTTGACAATAAAACACCAATCTTCACCTACCTGTGAGTCCAGCGTTTGGGTCCTCCTTCTTTCGTCCACGACCTCATCCTGACACTGTCATTAACTTTTACATTTAACATGCTAACTAAGGTCTGTAGAGTTGTAACTCTTCAGTTCAATTCAGTGAGCTGGGCCCTTACTTTTGTGCACCTGTGGCAATGGGACTAAAAAACATTTCAATGTACAAATGAAGAGGCAGCATAATCCTTTTAAATCAAATCAAATCAAATCAAATCACTTTTATTGTCACATCACATGTGCAGGTACATTGGTACAGCACATGTGAGTGAAATTCTTGTGTGCGAGCTTCACAAGCAACAGAGTTGTGCAAAATACAATAATGTAAACAAGCAAAATACAAGAATGGCTACATCTGAAACTAATAAATATATGTACAATATATAATAGTATATGCATTTCTGGATGTGTATACTAAATATTTTTCTACGTGTGTGTGTGTGTGTGTGTGTGTGTGTGTGTGTGTGTACATATTTTACAAATTAAATAGAGTAAACAATAAATAAAATATATAAAATATACAGAGTGAGACATGTGCAAAACAGTGGCATTTATATACAGTGTGGAGTGCATAATGTTGAAGTTCCAGTAGTGAAGCTGAGGTGTCTATGACGTGTTCAGCAGTCTGATGGCCTGGTGGAAGAAGCTGTCTCTCAGTCTGCTGGTTCGGGACCGGATGCTGCAGAACCTCCTTCCTGATGGAAGTAGTCTGAACAGTTTATGGCTGGGGTGACTGGAGTCCTTGATGATCCTCCTCGCTTTCCTCAGGCAGCGCTTCCTGTAGATGTCTTGGAGGGAGGGAAGCTCTCCTCCAATTATCCGTTCAGAACACCGCACTACTCGCTGGAGAGCTTTGCGGTTGTAGGCGGTGCTGTTGCATAATCAGGGTGTTTGTCAGCTGAATAAATGTCCATGTCCACAGCTTGTTTAAAAATATTGATATAAAATCAAGGTGGTTTATGCATCAAAACAACTGGTTTAACTTACATGTCAACCAGTGTGTTTTTCTTTAATAAGCTTCTAATTTGGTAAGCACTTTTTTAAAGATGACTGTATGTTCACTCCTCCTCTTGTGTCATTGATTCTAAGTGCCGAGGAAAGTTCTGCTGTCGTTGCTGGTTTCCTTTTATGAGTCTAACCCTCTCAGACTTGGGTAAAAATGCACCAACACCAATGGCTATCCATTATTTCATTTGTTCATTTATTGTATGCTGGCTTTGGCCGTTTTTAAAGGGTGTTCTAAATAAATATAAATAATACTACTGATTAATTAATAATAATAATAATAATAATAATAATAATAATATTTATAATCATTTCTATACTTTTCTTTGTTTGTTGGTTTCTCAGTGTCATGATAACTAACTCATTTCTGATAATGAACTGTGTTGTCAAGGCTCCTGCCTCCTCCTCATCTCGTCCTCCATGCTGACCATACTCACAGGAGGTCAAAAGTCCCCGTGGTGTGAGGTGGTCACCCTGCTAAAGTTTGTGCTTGTCAGCTCATCTATAGGGAGTACAGGTACTACACAGCTTCATACACATAGGACAACAGGGCTCTGTTCTGTGTTTAAACCCTTGAAAATGGAGCTTGGCTAAACATAATGGGCACTGAGTTTAATGTAAGGTAGATGTTCCATTCAAATGTTATGAGGTAAATAACTGAACCAGACAACTACTTAACTGAAAACTTTTACTGAGTTTTATTTCATGCTTTATTTCATTCAGTGCTGTGTACAAATGTCTACCCTTTTAAGACTAAACCAGTAAAAAAAAAAAATTTAATTTAATAAAAAATAACGTTTGTCCTTTGAAATCAATACACAGTACCTATTTGTAGGTAGTAATAATAATAAATAAATCTAAATGAGGTTTTTTAAAGAGAAACAAGAAGAAAAGGTAAAAAATAAAATGACAGAGCAGAAGTAAAATAAAACAGGTCAGCAACCTGTAACCACACACACATGAAAAGCAAACAAACAAAAAAACAAAACAAAACATACACAAACGAACATGCAAGCTTGCTGTATTGTGTGTGAACGTCTTGTGAAAACCAAACTTTTCCATAACTTTATGAAGAAATTCCCATCCAACTGAATCAAATGCTGCTTTTCTACAGCCAGACTCAAACATAGCCCCCACTTCTTCTCTGTTTACACATTCAGTGGGATGAAAAGCTCTTCCTATATTATCATGAGTCTTCCTATACTGGGTGATTCCAGACTGGTCATTGATTAAAAAATACATCACTTCCAGTCTTTTTGCCAAATGGTAGTATACATTTTATAGTCCCGGTCCAATACAGTGATTGGTCTATGTGCCCCCCATTCTATTATGTCCTTACCAGTAGTTGACTTACACTACTCATTGGACCCTTGTGATTTTGAAGAGAAAGGAACAGCATCACTAACAGCGTCAGCTGTGTTTGTGCTACACGTATGCCGATCTCACAGTGTATATTGACTTGACACAACACAGGGATCCAACAGGCTGTGGTGCATTGCTCCAGCTTTTAGCTCAAGCTCCAGACTTTACCAGCCCACACTCAAGTCTCACTGACTCTGCTCCCAGACCTTCCTCTCCAGCGCCCTCCTGCCCTTTCAATCTCTGACACAACCTGCACGTTTCGTACAGGCCTTGCTAGTTGAAGCTCCTGCCACACACCACATCACACCATGACGGCCAGTTGGCCCTATACAGCCTTTTGTCAGGATACTTAATTAGGTCAATTAGTCAATCTTTTGGTTTGGGAAACATAATCTGGCAGAATATTCTGAAACTCGTGAAGCTAAAACAGTTCTGAATTTACACAAGCTTTAATACAAATAAACCAGAGCTAGCAAAACATTTAAAACACAATAAGAATGACTTTGTATTGTTTTATTTCATGAATCTAGGTTGTTTTTCATGTTTGGGCCATTGTAACAACATTTTAAGGTAAATTAAGATATACTTTATTTATCTTACAGCAGTCCTATGTGTGCAGAGATCAATTGGCATCAATTCGATAGATGGCGCCATCTTTGTTGTCATGGTGACAGCATGTTTGGCTTCTTGGGTTACAGGGGTAGTTTTTGGGAGCATCCCTGTTGTCTATGCTTGGATCAGGTATGTAGCTAACTGAAAGCCTTCACATGTGCTTTGCAGTTCTCTGTTCTTATATCCATGTCAGTCTTACCGTCTTTGATTTCCAGGTACGATCCTGCTGAGACTCTCTGTACTGTGTTCTGGGAGAGCAGCTCCTCAGACATGCTGGTCTACAATCTCTGTGCTTTCTCCATTTGCATCTTCTTCCCCTTACTGCTCATCTTTGGCTGCTCTGTAATAATGGCTACTGGCTGCCACTTCAGTGACAGGTAAACCAGCTGAAAGAAGTGCAAAAACAGTTTGAGGCAATGTTGAATAGTAGCAACTGCTTATCAGACGTTGATGACTGTCAGTTATACTGTTATACTATTCTTTCAAAGCCTAGTTTATTAATTGTATGACAGAAATCAAGCAAGGGTTAAATGACATCCTCCTCCAGTTAGATACAAATAAAACAGAACGTTTGATTATTGCTCCTGGCCATATAATCTCAGGAATTAATCAGCTTCTTAGACTCTTCTGTTCAATAAAGTCTCAGAAATTTGGGCGTCATATTTGACAGGTAAGGTCGTTTTGCGAACCACCACAAACAACTTGTTCTGAATAGTTTTGATGACCTAAGAAATTTCTAAACTCAGACTACTGGTGTCACAGGTGGAACTTCAGATGATTATTCGTGCTTTTACTGCTTCTTTTGTGGTTTACTGTAACAGTCTTTGGTAACACTTTCTATTACAACTTGGTAATAAAAAGGTAACAGTAGGGTAAAAAGGCAGAAAATAGAAACATGATATGTGGTAATTTCTAAGATATTACCTCAGATATAACCTCATGCTTCTTCTACAGCTCTTGGGTCTTCAGGTCAGGGATTGCTGTTGGCCCCATGTACTAGGATCCAAACATGTGGGGATTCTCTTCCATTGTCTTTACGCTGTACATTCTCCACTGACTCTTTTGAAAAGCAGCTGAAGATATTTCTACACAGACAAGTTTTTAATCCATTTGTTGTTTTATGTTTTCAATTTATTGTTTTATATTATTATTCTAGGCAGCACGGTGGTTAGCACTGTTGCCGCACAGCAAGAAGGTCCTGAGTTCAATTCCAACATCAGGCCGGGGTCTTTCTGTGTGGAGTTTGCATGTTCTCCTCGTGTTTGCGTGGGTTCCCTCCGGGTACTCCGGCTTCCTCCCACCGTCCAAAGACATGCAGCTTGTGGGGATAGGTTAATTGGATAATCCAAATTGTCACTAGCTGTGAATGTGCGAGTGAATGTGAGTGTGAATGGTTGTCTGTCTCTGTGTGTTGGCCCTGCGACAGACTGGCGACCTGTCCAGGGTGTACCCTGCCTCTTGCCCTATGACTGCTGGGATAGGCTCCAGCGCCCCCCGCGACCCTGAAAAGGATAAGCGGAAGCGAATGGATGGATGGATATTATTATTTTATTTTTATTTCTGGTTTTATTGTGAAGCACTTTGTCATTTTTATCTGTGAAAAGTGCTAAATAAATAAATAAATAAATAAATAAATAAATAAATAAGCTTGCTTACAGTCAACAGCCACATTCATTAATTCCTTAATGATCTATAGCACTTGGAAATTTGCTAGGATTTACTTTAGTGGCCTGGAAAGTAGGAATCTGTTTATTTTAAAGGTTAATGTAACCTATAAGAACTTCAAAAGAGGGGATGTTAATACCCATACAAACAGCTCAGTCAGTAATAAATAATCACAGAATCAAATTCTTAAAAAATTTAGGAAAAAACTAAAAGCTTAAGATAATCAAATCTAAACTGTTGCTATTTATCTACTACCAGTTTTGCTTGCTTATTTTTGTGGACGTGGAGAACACCCTGGTCATAGCTTAATTCTTCTCCCATGCAGGATATAATCCATTTTGAGGAGGCAAACCTCCTTACAAAGTTCCCAAAAATTCATCTAAGTTCCGATCCAATGGCAGTGAGCAAAACTAGGACATTTTATTTGTGATCTACAGTGAGTTGGGAACAATAAATCCTCTGGGTTTCATGCTGTGAAATCCTCAAATAGCCACAAGTTATTTTATTTTTTCATTATGTTGCACATTTAACTTATTTGTTCATTCTTACCATTGTTTCTTTGTTCTGAGTCTCCATGTAGCTCAGGTGTTGGAAAGGGCCTGCCCAGCATTTCCTGACTTTTAAAGTGCTGATGATGTCATGTCTGACATCACCAGGCTAAACTAAGAGAAGGGTTTTTTCAATAGGAATGTTTTCTTTTGTTTGTTTCAGGACTATGTAATGATTTGTTGAGAATATCTTTCTTATGTAGAGACATTTAGCTGTGTAAATGAGTTAATCAGGAGGGTTCTGAGGTTTATGTGATTCTTAGCTATCTGTGTTGAGTTTAAGATTTCATCTTAAGCTAGTGGTACTGGCTAGACCAGGGGTCAGCAACCTTTAACACCCAAAGAGCCACTTGGACCCGGTTTCCATGCAAGAGAAAACACTGGGAGCCGCAAATACTTTTTGAAATCTAAAATGAAGATAACACTGTACATATTGTTTTTTACCTTTATACTTTGTGTGAACAACTAAAGTAAGTAAAGTTTATTTATTAAGCGCTTTTCACAGACAGGCAGTCACAAAGCGCTGTACACAAATATTAAAATAAACAATACAATCAATAGACATTATACACAATGTAAAAGATCAAATGTAAAGAATGTAAAGAATATAAAATACGTAGATCAACAAAAGGCTTGTTTGAACAGAAAAGTTTTTAACTGCTTTTTAAAAGAATCCACAGAGCAACTAAGGTGTGTTGCTTAAATCCATGAAGTTGCAGAGAAAATTACATTTTATTTATGTAATTAACACATTTTGAACCCTTAAAGAAATATAACAAAAGGAAAGACACCCAGCTGAACTAAAATGATCCAGCAAACAAAAACTGTTGTGAGCCATCCTCATATCGCCTTTGGGCTTTTGGAGCCTTGACCTGACTTTTAAAAAGTAATTGGAAAAAAAGCTCTATGCTGCTGAAAAAAAAATAGATATTTGCAAAATTCTGCCTAAATATGTATTTTGCCTGGTTAATGTGTGTGGCGGGGCGTGGTCTGCAGCGCCGCTGAAGGGGAGGCGGACGCACCTTGGTTGTGTTGGTGTGTGTCGGGCTGTGAGCTGCAAAGCTACAGCCGGCTGTATGTGCACAGCAACCGTGTGTGAAAAGTGGTCAATAAAGAGATGCTGAAAAGCGTGTTCGTGGAAACATCGTCAGGTCTGCCGTGATATGTTTACAATGAGACTTATGGTCCCGAACCTCTGCGCACAGCGTCTGCAAATTGGGGCTTTCATCTTTACGCAGGACTGTAAGCTGTCATCTGTGAGGCGTGAGCGGTGTTTATTTTTAACATAGTTCACGGTGGAGAACAGCTGCCGACATAATGTGGATCCGAAGATCCACGATTGGCCTACCTGGGGTCGAAAGTCTCGATAAATGCACGGCGTTTCGACGGGTACACCGGCTTCTGCGAGTGTGACGCTTATTTTGACGATGAAAAAATAATAAGATATAATTTTATTTTTATATTTCAAAATCACAATAATCTTCCAATTTAGAACTACAAGTTAAAAAACAGAACTAAACACAAATAAAATACACTTCAGCTCAATACTTCTAATTTATTTTCCCAAACCACCCAGAGCCGCAGTATAAGGACAAAAGAGCCACATGCGGCTCCAGAGCCACAGGTTGCCGACCCCTGGGCTAGACTAAGTTAAGGTGAACTGACAGTCAGCTGAGACTGACTATATACAGTGGCTTACAAAAGTATTGGGCCCCCTTGAACTTTTCCACATTTTGTCACATTACAGCCACGAACATGAATAAATTTTATTGGACTTCCACATGAAAGACCAACACAAAGTGGTGCACACGTGAGAAGTGAAACGAAAATCAGACATGATTCCAAACATTTTTTACACATAAATAACTGTAAAGTGGGGTGTGCGTAATTATTCAGCCCCTGAGTCAATACTTTGTAGAACCAGCTTTTGCTGCAGTTCCAGCTGCCAGTCTTTTAGGGTCTGTCTCTACCAGCTTTGCACATCTACAGCCTGAAATCTTTGCTCATTCTTCTTTGCAAAACAGCTCCAGCTCAGTCAGATCAGATGGGCAGCGTTTGTGAACAGCAGTTGTCAGATCTTGCCACAGATTCTCGATTGGATTTAGATCTGGACTTTGACTGGGCCGTTCTAACACATGGATATGTACAAACTGGAGCAGTTATCACCGGACTCTCCCAAGTTCATCCTGGGTGATTTCAACCACTGTTCCCCTGACAAGTCGCTTAAAGGATACCAACAGTATGTTACATGCAGCACACATCAGGGGAAGACTCTGGATAAATGCTACGGCTCTGTACCAGATGCATTTAAAGCCCCACTCCTCCGCCCTCTCGGCTCAGCAGACCACCACACCGTGCTGCTGGCCCCTGCTTACACCCCAGTCATCAAGAGGATTAAAAAGGTCACCAAAAACATCAAGCAGTGGACAGCGGAAAGTATCCTCATCCTACAAGGATGTTTCGAAGCCACTGACTGGGACAGCCTTCTTTCTCCCTCTGATGACATCAACGAACAAGTCATGGAGTACAAAAACACTGTTGAAAAACAAATTCCCCACATGGGACCTCTGCTCAGCCTGGCAGGGCCTCAAAACCATGGCCTCTGTGGATACTGTGGTCACCACCCCCAGAACCATCCAGGTGGAGGGCAGCAACCCCTCCTCCCTCCCTGATGACCTCAACGCTTTCTACACCAGGTTTGAGATGGACAATATCACCGAGCTTGAGGAGTCCAAATCCTCAGTCAAACCTGGCAGCTCTGCACTCACCTTCAGCACTGAGGACGTGGTGAGAGCCCTCAGAAGGACCAGGGAGAGGAGCTCACCCGGCCCTGACAACATCAGCAGTCGAGCTCTGAGCCACTGTGCAGGGCACCTAGGAAGTGTGTTCTGGACTCTATTTCAACCCTCAGTCGACAGTCACACCGTCCCCCAGCTGTGGAAACACTCCACAGTCATCCTCATCCCCAAAAGAAACAACACAAAGTCTCTGAATGATCTTCGTCCCGTGGCCCTCACCTCCCTGGTGATGAAGGCCATGGAGAAGATCATAAAACAGCACATCGTAAGAGCAACTGACCCCCTGATGGACCCACTCCAGTGTGCTTACCGTGCACGCAGAGGTGTCGATGATGCAAAAATCTTCATCTTGGACTCCATCCACAAACATCTGGAGCTCCCTGATCGCTCCGCCAGACTTCTGTTTGCTGATTTCTCATCAGCGTGCATCACTCTGCAGCCTTATATCCTGCCCACTAAACTTTCCTCCCGATTTTTCCTGGATGATCAGCTAATCCTGTGGATATTGGACTTTTTGACCAACAGGACTGCGGGTCAACAGCTCTCTTTCCGGTCTCCGATCCACCTCCACTGGCTCCCCCCAGGGCTGTATGCTCTCCCCCCTGCTCTTCATCCTCTACACCGATGACTGCAGATCCACACAGCCCGACTGTCACCTGGTGAAATATGCTGACGACACAGTTCTCCTGTCACTGCTGTCAGGCCCCTCACAACACCACGGACCCGCTCTGCAGGAGTTTGTAGAGTGGTGTGACAGCTCCAAACTTGAACTGAACATGAGGAAAACCAAAGAGATGGTGGTGACCTTCTCCAGTAGGCAGAGGGATCTGGCTGCTTCAGTCACCACCACCATCCACGGGAAGCCAGTGGAGGTAGCTGAGGAGTACAAATACCTGGGAACCATCTTTGACAACCTGAAATTCTCTGCCAACACAGAGGAGATTCTCAGGAGGTGCCACCAACGGCTACACCTCCTTATAACTCAACTGCTTTGGAGTCAGCACACCCATCATGATGACTTTTTACTATGCCTTCCTGGAAAGCATCATGACCTCCATCACCTGCTGGTTCCACTCCCTCAGCCTTCATACAGGAACAGACTGCAGCGCACTGCATCAGTGTGCTCTAAAATCATTGGTCAATGCTCAGTCCTGCAGGAAATGCAGGACCGAGAGGAGAAGAGCCACCTTTATCGCCAAAGCCACTCTGCTTTTTAACTCCAGACCATTTCCCACATCCATAAACATAAACTACTCTATACTCTTTTTTTAAACTGCTGACGCTTTATTCACTTTATTCACTTACAGTTACTTATTCACTTATTCAGTCACTTTAATTTTAAAACTGTATATACTGGATTATCTGTGTATTTATTATCTCACTCTTATTGCCTGTTCTTGTTGTCCTTATCTTTAACATCATGCGGCTGTGTGTTATCTTAATTGCCCCTTGGAGATAAATAAAGTCTCTCTGATTCTGATTCTGAGAACTAAAGAGTGGTGTATCTATAAGCACATAAATAGTGAAATCAAGACCTTTTATGTGAATGGAAGGATTTACCCATTTGATTCTAGATTTACCAATGTGGAAAAATGCTGTCTTTTTCTAGTCCCTGTCAGTACTCTCACGGCTGCGTTTTGGATTAACTGAAGGCTTTTCAGGGAGTTCTTTGGACAGCCAGATAATAATGAATTACAGTAGCCCAGCCTAGATTAATAAATTCATTCAACCAGTCCAACTCTGCTGCTGGCCCTTTGCAAACCACAGTAAACACTCAGTGAGTATTAACACATAGCAAAAGCCAACAACAACAACAAAAAACACATTACATAAAAGTATTCATGTGATGAAGGCACCTTTACAACTTTCCTTGGGTTCAGGTAAATTAACATAGCGGGACAACTAGCAAATAGTAGCTGTGCTCCTTGCATTACTTTGCAGGTGCGCTGCTAACAAGCAGAAATGTAGCCCAAAATTGTGGCAGATATTTCCAAACGAAACATAAACACAAACTCCTCACACTCTAATCGGAAAGTGCATGAACCTCTTAATAAACACATTATATGCTTAGTTTAATTAAAAAATGCTATGTCATACAGTAGAACACTACAAAACCAATGTGGTATGCCACTGGCAGTGCTTACCTTTGCAAACCACAGTGAACGCTGAACCAAGATGGCACCGGCGGAAATGAGAAACCTGAACTACGGTGTCCTGCAGAGGATGCAGCTCAACAGCGACACCCTGTGACTTATTCCAGTCACTGCCTTACATATGTCTTCAAGTGATATTGAAGGCATACAATATAGGCATACATCTCTATGATATATAGAGACGAAACAGTTCTGGATGGCGGCAGCATGCCCAGCAGTCATGCAGGAGCTGAGGTGGAGAGAAAGGTTCTGGCATGTTCACAGGAAGAGAGAAGTGATTGAAGATGTAAATGTCCTTGGTGATACACTCAGAGGGCAAAACAGTTCTTTAGGTTGTTCATAAACAGTCGTTAGCTATTTAGCAGCGCGAACAGGAGCCGTTGACCTATGGTGATAGAGAGGAAAAAAGTCTGTCTCACTCACCACCGGGTACTGCTCCGCACGAGAAGAGCAGCAGTGACAGCAGGAGCCTCGTGGAGAGAGAAGAGATGCTGAGTTATGGAGCATCCGTTATGCCAAGACAGGAGGCAGAGTTGCTGAGCCATGTCAAGGTGAAAGACCTTGTTGATGAGGAGGCAGTGGGGCAGCCAAAGATTGGCGAGCGACACCCACTTTCCACTACTGAGGCTCAGGTGCAGGTGGGGCGGCAGGGGTGGAGTGCAGCTTTTGAGGGACCCCAGAGCCAGACAAGTCCTGTTGAAAATGTGCTTCTACTCGGGTTTGAGCAACGGTTTCTACCTCAGCTTCCCCTCCAGAAGGGAAACCGCTGCTTGCTCCTGCTTGTATAGTTTGAGGTCCACTGGGTCCATTATAGCGGCACAGGTCCGGTCTTTCTGTCACATCAGGTCTGTGGAAAAATGGAGAGAGGACCCAAATGGACTTACGCATTTATTATAGACAATAAAATAGGAATGGGATGGGAAATTAAGATGGACTGACAGCTGGGTCAGGGGATGACTTTTTAAGTAATAGTCTAATTACTGCCACCTTAAAAGCCTGAGTTATATAGCTAATTAATAGAGACAGATTGATCTTTAAGATAGATAGATATTTAATATTGAAGCATTAACTAATTGTAGGACTTCTTTGAACAGTCTTCTATGAATGCAGTGACCTTGAACCTGCAGGTAAACCCCTTAACTCACCACAGTCGGCACACGATCTGTGATGGAGGACACAACTGTCCTGGTTCTTCTTCTATTTGCTCTTCTTAAAACGTTTTCTTCACACCTTAAGATAAAAATCAAGCTGCATTATTACATCATTACCAAAAAATATTGTACGGATATAAATAATAATACAATTGTCCATCCACCCATCCATTGTCTTCCACTTATTCACGGCTGGGTTGCGGGGGCAGCAGCCTAAGCCGAGAAACCCAGACCCCCCTTTTCCCTAGCCACATCCTCCAGCTTACTCTTTGAGTCACAACCCATAGCTTAAGACCATAGATGAAGGTAGGGACATGGATTGAATGGTAAATTGAGAGCTTCACTTTTACACTTAGCTCTCTCGTCACCCCAATGGACTGGTACACTATCCGCATAACTGCAGCTGTGGCCACCATTTCATCTATCAAGGTTTTATTTAATCTCTCCCCTAACTCGTGAACAAGAATCTGAGATACCTCCACTTCTCCACTTGTGGTAACAACTCTTCTCTGACCGAGGGTGGCACTCCACCCTTTGCTGGTTGACAATCATGGCCACAGATTTGGAGGTGCTGATTTTCATTCCTGCCACTTCACACTCTGCTGTTAACTGCTCTAATGCGAGCTGGAGGCCACCACGTGATGAAGCCAAGAAAATCACATCATCTGCAAAAAAGCACAGATAAAATTCTGAGGCCAGCAAAGTAGGAGCTTGCTGCCACCTGGCTAATCCCAGTAATTCTGTCCACAAAAATGATGAACATAATCAGTGAGAAAGGGCAGTCCTGGTGAAATCCAAAACCCAACGAAAATGGGACACCAGACACTCTACACTTCTGAAGCACCCCTCCATAGGGCACTCCGAGGGATGCTGTTTAATGCAAAACAGATGTAGATTGGTCGGTCAAACTCCCACACTCCCTCAAATATATTTGAGAGGATAAAGATCAGATCCAGTGTTCCACGACCAGGACAGAAACCCCATTGCTCCTCTGTGTCCGAAGTTTAACAACCAGTACTGTGGAATAGACCTACCTACCCAGGTAGACTGAGGAGTGTAATCCTCTTGTGTACATCCACCTCTCTCCCTTCTTAAAGATGGGAACCACCACCTCAGTCTGCCGGTCCAGAGGCACTGCCCCAGATCTCCATGCAATGTTGCAGAGATGTGTCATTCAAGATAGCCCTACAACATCTAAAGCCTTTAGGAACTCAGGGAAAACTTCGCTTACCCCAGGGCTCCAGCCAACAAGAAGCTGTTTAGCTACCTCAGTGGCATTACCCTAGTGATGGGCCAGTTATTCCTCGTCCCCCAGACTGCTTCTTGTGCAGAAGGCATCTCAGCGGGATGCAGCTGTTACGGTTTGGAGGAGGACTCAAGCACAGGACTCCGGTTCTGATGCTCACAAGAAGGATTTATTTACAATTCACCAGGTGTATATACAAGAAGGTGCGGGGGGGGGGGGGGGTGCTATATACAGCTGAGTGAGGGAAGAAGGGGTCTCCAGGGAAGTCCATGGGGACACTGCCACACGGGAATCACACGGGGGAAAATCCAGGAAGCTCTGTAGACAGGGTTAAGTACGACGCACAAAGGAAAATACTCTTAACTAGACTTGCTGTAGCTTGACTTCACTAACGCGCGGTAGACAACGATCCAGTGATGAACAGCAGTCGCCTCCTGGTTTAAATGCTGATCGTCTTAATGAGACCCAGGTGTCTCATCTGTCGAGGGCGTGAACCCACAATGAGTTCCACCCCGGCGAGAGAAAGAGCTGATCAGCGTGCAGCTGATCCGCCTGGCCGTGACAGCAGCTTTCCCCTGCAGAGGACAAATGGTCAAAATAGCTTAAATCTACAATGTATATGCAGCTCAACAGCGACACCCTGTGATTTATTCCAGTCAATGCCTTACATATGTCTTCAAATGATATTGAAGGCATGCAATATAGGCATACATCTCTATGATATATAGAGCTGCATGATGGTTTGCCAGTCATGGTCACACCAAAGTCCTCCCACACTTGAGGCTTTGTTTCAGCTACTGCATGAGTCATGTTCTGCTTGCCAGTGTGCATCAGCTGCCTCTGGAGTCCTACATGCTAACGAAGCCCTACAGTGCTAAGCCTTTGTTTGGCTTGTTTGTTTGGCTCAGCGCTCTGTGGAGGGCGATGGTGATCCTTCATGGACCAATTTGCTCTGGGAGGGGGGTAGACAGTCTCTGATATGCTGAGGCACTCAAAACACTTGATGACTACAGACCTCAGTGTAGCAAGTATAAGATTTACAGCCATGCCAACAATAAACCACGTAAGCTGAAGTGTTCTCCAGCTGCTCCAAGGTTTGCTTACACATTCCAGAAAGACCCATACGTGCCATGGACAGTACATGTGGATTGAGCTGTGTGAGAGAGGAGGGAAGCAGTGGCATGGCTTTTTCAAATAACTGTTACGGCTTATGACCCAGAAACAAGAAGTGGACCCAGGAGCAGATTCAAGCGGAGGCTCAAAGTGAAGTGAACAGAACTTTATTTACATGCACAAGGTAAATACAGAGGAGGCAAAAGCTAAAACTAAGAACAAGGCTGGAATGCATGGATATGAACTATGAGTCCTCTGACTAGGAGCTTAAAGCTATGAACATAAACTACGGTAGCAAAATGCTATGAACATGGACTATGGTATTTCACACTAGAGGGGATGGAACATGAACCGTGGCTGGCAGAGCTTGGCAGTGGTGCAAGACTGGATGATGGTGAGTAATGACAGAGGAAATCCACAGTGGCAGTCTGAACAGTCTCACTTGTTTGAGAGCTGTAGCGCTGGCCAAGCAGGGTCGCTGGATGAATTGGGAGAGTGTGGAAAAGAGGAAACCTCAGAAACCTCATGGAGAGAAATCTGGGGAATGGAGTCTAATAGACTAAGTTTCATAATCCGAGTGACATACAATGTGCTACCTACCCCAATAAATCTGCAGCTGTGGTTTTGAAAGGACCCATCCTGCCCCCTGTGTACAGTCCCAGCCACACTCAAACACATCTTGGTTGGTTGTAGGACTAGCCTTACTCAGGGCAGATACACATGGAGACACAGCCAGGTCCTCAGGTGTCTAGCTGAGAAAGTTGAGTGCAAAAGAAAATCCACACAACAATGTGTGCTGCTGGTAAAGTTTCTGGGCTGCCTTTTCACATAACAACCATCCCCCAAGATTATCTCCTTTTAAAGCAATGCACTATCAGGGACTGTAACATCTGGTCCTTTTACTGAGTGCAGGTGGAGTAATGCAGGAAGGGGGAAGCGAGGAAACAAGGCCTGGGTGAGTCTAGTGGAGTAATGATCCTTGATTTCAGACCGTGAAGGCAGGGAGGCAGGCAGGTGAGACTGGAGAAAACAGACTGAGGCTACGTCCACACTAATGTGTTTTCATCATTGACCGTGGCTCCGTTGTGTCCTTGGGCAAGACACTTCACCTACCGCCTACTGGTGTTGGCCAGAAGGGCCGATGGCGCGATATGGCAGCCTCGCTTCTGTCAGTCTGCCCCAGCTGTGGCTACAACTGTAGCTGCCTGCACCAGTGTGTGAATAGGTGGATGACTGGGTGCGTAAAGTGCGTTGGGGTCCCTAGGCGGGACTAGTAAAAGCGCTATACAAATACAGGCCATTTACCATTCATTTGAAAACGCATCGTTTTCTCTCCGTTTCGGCCTCCCGTCCACACTGAGACGGCGTTTTCCCCAAGGAAAAATGCAGCGTTTTGAAAACGCTCTCGAAAACACAGACATTTCAAAACGGAGCTGTCCCGTCGCAGTGTGGACACTTGAAAACGATGACGCATTTTAGTCATGTGACCAATTAAACAGAGATAGCGGAGGGCATTATGCAGCAGTTGTTTTGTTTACTCTCAATTCTGACAGCCCTATTAAAGGTTAATATCAGTCTGTACATGCTCCAGATAGCTTTTCTTCAAATTATTTAATTCTCACTTGCTTTGGCAACTTTGTACTTTTGTGTTACTCGCAGCAACAACCCCACCTCATTGTTAGTCCATTTAAAAAATGCTTTTCTTCAACATTTTGCCGCAACATTTCAACGACCCGGAAAGTAAATAAATGGCTGACAGAAATGAGGCAGGGCGAATCTTCTTGCGCTTCACGCATGCGCAGTACTGAAACGTAAGCGTTTTCGGCCGTTTCAATCTGGACGCACAACTCTGTGAAAACGACTGAAAACGCTAGTGTGGACGGGGGTGTATCCCGGCTACCATAGGGCAATATACCCTGGACAGGTCTGTCGCACAGCTAACACAGACAGACATACAATCATTCACTCTCACATTCAGACCTAGGCCCACTAACTGCATGTCTTTGGACTGTAGAGGGAAGCCCGGATATCCAGAGAGAACACACCCAGACATGGGAAGAACAAGAAAACTCCACACAGGCACACAGAAAGGCCTGGCCCAAATGATGGCTTTGAACCCAAGACCGTCCTGCTGTGAGGCCACAGTATTGCCCACTCATTACTGCCATTGCTGCATCAAAAGACAAGGAAAACTTCACAGTGCTGATATGCTGACTATTTCTCACTGCAGCCACTGCATGGTCCTTTAAAGGCTTACAGACACACATGCTCACTCAGTCAGAAACACACCTGTCAGATACACATGAACAAACATCAAATCTATCTCATACAGGAAGTACAGTACTGACAGAACCCATTTTTGGCCTCTGACTAATATAAAAATGCTTTTATTTAATTTTATACTTTATACTTTAAATTGTAAATATAGCTTATTTTATTTGATATTCATGTACTTGTCATAATCTATTCCGTTTTGCATTTAAGCATGAAACTTGTTAATGTATATTGAAGGGGGGTTTTTTTTGCTACAAAATTACAAAGCTTAAAATCCAAGGATAAAATTTACATTTTACTTACTGAATTTTTCCACAGATTGTTTAGCACATTAACAAAACAAGTGCTACTATTTCTTTATGTTGTTGCTTCTCAGCTAAGATTAGGCCTTGGTACACATTTGGTTTTTGTTATGGTTTTTGGGGGGTATACCCATGGTATGGGTTAACCATTTTTCACTCTCCATTTTATTTTTCTCTTCGTGTCAGTAATGAAGCAGAAGATCTGTCTAAAGTTACTCCTCTGTTGGGGTCCTGTTGTATGATCTGCTACACTCCCTTCTTTGTGTCTGAGGTACAGTGGCAATTCTTTGTTTTTTTTTAAATATGATGATGAGATTCTGCTGGTACACAAGCTTTACCTTGATAATGTGTACATGGGTACATCATTGTCCATAATAAAATTTGTGGATTTAAAGTTGCCCTGTCAGCCAGTGATTACCCAGTGGACTTCCCTGAGATAAAAAAGTTTCCTAAAGCTTTCCTGACATGTGTGATTACTTAGGGCCAAAAAAGTTGTGGAACCAGAAGGAAAAGTGAACCACTTTCTAAGTGACCTCTGCGATCCGCTATTAAATAAAAGTGATGTGCAATCTGTTGATAGGAGTAAAACCTGTGAGGATGTACTTCGGAGACATGCAGCCGCCATCTTTATTGGCCTAGCATGCAGAAGGATGTGAAATTATTTTGCTGTCATACATGTCAGGTTTGCCAGAGGTAACACATGGGCCAGCAAAGGACCTCTAGTGTGTCTGCAACTGGCCTTGTGCTGGCCCATGTGCGGGCTACCTCAGGGAAACCAGGTCTGGGCCACCAAAGGGCCGTCATTCACACTGTGTGAAAGCACACTGTGTGGGCCAGATCCAGGCCATATGAATTTTGAAATTTGGGACCTATAGCTGTTCACATACAGATTACATAGTTTTAGTATTCCTAAAGTATAACACTTTAGGAATAAAATAGGGTCTGGAAATATCTACTGAAAAAAAGAGATTTATGATGGGGTTTAATTAACGGAGTAAGCATTCATGTACACGTGTTCTGCTGCATCATCTGAATCACAGAATCCTAACTAACCATACATTGTGAACGGCTGCAGCAGCACGGGGAATCCAGTAAATTTTAAATTAAAAGACAAGTGTAGACTAAATGCCCGATTTTGTGTAGTCTTTCCGAATGTGGTTTCAAGCCATGAGAAAGACTATACAAAATCGTATCAGAGATACCAGCTCAATTATATGCACCTGGTGTATTCCCAGGTTAAGACTGTCTTATCTAATTCCAGTTCTTACAAAACAACTTTAAGTGACTTTATTTTCATTTTCTTTGTGGAAAACATTTTTTTTCACAGCAGTTGTTCTTGAAATCAACACTGACAGAATATTTCTTCTGCTTCAGTTGATCCTGCTGGCTAAGATGGACCTGTCACCGGCACCAGATTTTTTAAGGACATTGTCCACAATTTTGTCATATCTAGACTGTGGTCTGAATCCTCTTATCTACTTTTCACATGAAGATTTTCGTGAAGCAGGACTGACCCTGCTGTGGAACAAAAGAAAACCAATGTCTGCAGTGCCTGTTCTCACTGCTATCACTAAATATAAGCTGTAAAATATAAGCTGTCCAAAATAAAATTTTAGAGGGGAACCAAACAAAAGCTGGCAAGTTTTTTTTTTACATGTTGGAACAAAAGCTCTGTTTGCCCTATGTGAAATCCTTGGTTTAGTTAGGTGGAATATTGCTTCTCTCTTTGTTTCTTTGCCTGAAGCTTTATATTGGCCCTTACTGCAACGTCATACTGAAGCAAACTCACTCGCTCACTGTGGAAGTGCAAAAACACCCCAAACCTTACAGCAGTAATCAGTGATATACATAACATCATTCTACCTTTTGATCAGCCCCAGTCAGTGATCGGGGACAAGGTACGTTTATTAACTTATACTATAAACTTACACTTTTTTCTTCAATTAGGCTACCATAAGCCCTTTAGCAATTGAGCTTTGGGAAAGTAATTTAAAGTAAACTGAAATGTCTGTAAACATGGAAAGCAAGAGAGAAGCCTGTGAACCACAGGTATAGACAGACAGGTATAGTCCACTGAATAGACAGAGTCACCAGAGAAGCACACTCATTTATACAATTCCCAGCTTCTATATCACACACATTTTACAGCATGAGAGCATACAGTATTTTCAACATAACAGTATTTGAGCCCTTTACAAAAGCACAAAGACAAGTTACTCATCCATGAGAACATCATCCTTTGGACATCAATGAGAACATCTCTTTGAGGCCTTGCTGAAGTCTGCTCTCTTCTCTCATTTATCTTTTGAGCACCAATTTTTATTTGGCTTGCTTCACATAATTTGAAATGCTGTGCCACTGATTTTTTTTATCAGAAGCTGAGGGACTGATTTTTATAACTTTTTTATGGCATTTGCTGAAAAACATTGTCAAAATGTTAACAAGCATTTTTTTTTTTTTTACAAATGACAGAGAAGGGTGGTGAAGTACAAATAACATACCTCCCAGTCTTACTTGATACCATAATTAGGGTAGACCCCAGCCTCTATGGATCTTGTGCTTAGTGCTTGTTCTTGTGCTGCCATGATTAGTGCCTCTGTGGGTGGCTGTAGCTCAGGTGGCAGAGCAGGTCAGCCACTAATCAGAAGGTCGGTGGTTCGATCCCAGGCTGCATCCTGGCTGCATGCCAAATATCCTTGGGCAAGACACTTCACCCGTTGCCTACTGGTGGTGGCCAGAGGGCCCGGTGGCGCCTGTGTCCGGCAGCCTCGCCTCTGTCAGTGCGCCCCAGGGTGGCTGTGGCTACAATGTAGCTTGCCATCGCCAGTGTGTGAATGTGTGTGTGAATGGGTGAATGACTGAATGTAGTGTAAAGCGCTTTGGGGTCCTATGGACTAGAAAAGCGCTATACAAATGCAGGCCATTTACCATAGAGCAGGTTGGTTATGACACATATTCTTCCATGAACTGTTAATCATTGATTCATCGTTCAATAGTCAAAACCTAATGTACTCGCTCAAAGTGGGAATCCTTTACATTTTTGCAGTTAGCTTTATCAGGCTTTATTAGATCCATAAAAACAACTGAGAACAGAATCCACATTCGATGACTCTAATTTGAATTGATGCATCACTGATATCATAAAAATACGCCAGATGTTTTTTATATCTGATGCTAAAATGAAAGCATTTAAGCATAAAAAAGGGCTTGTATGGATGAGTGTGAATGAGTGCTCCAGGAGAGTAGAAAAGCGCCATAACAAAATTAGTTCATTTAGCATTTACCAAAATTCATTTTGTCCAAGATTTTCCAAGAGGTAACCCGAGCAATGATAATCAATTCAGTGTAAACATGTGAGAACAAAGAAGAACCACATCAATATCAAAGTGACTGAACTCCTCTCCATTTTAAGTCTTGATCATCTAAATATGAAAACTTTTTGGGATTTCCATTTTAAAGTTTTTAGTCTTAATCTAGCAACCCTGAAACTTACTCAGCCACTCAAGTCAGTCATTACAAACGTATACCCATGGATTGCCAAGGGTACTTGGTGACATCAGTTTTGACAACACAAGGAATGCCATAGTTCCTTGGGCCAGCTATCGTTATATGGCTCAGCACAAACCAATCTGGCAAAAACAAAACAAAAAAAATATCACAGCCTTTACATGACTAACTGCAAAACATTTCTTATACTCAGGGACTTAGTTGTGTGACAACCAACTCCAGGGCCAGTGAGACAACTATCTCCAACTGACTGCTTTCATCAAATGTAGAAGTGGTCTTTTCTAACTAGAACAGCTAACTGTGCTACAGAAACACAAAACTACTCACTCAAAAAATTATCCGAACTTGCACTGGAATAATGTCTCAGCAACAAGTGTGTTTGAGTTTTTTCAGCACCAAAATTATATGAATTAGTGTAACTCAGAATTCATCTGAGGGAGCACAGTTAGTTTATTGGGTGCACGTGGCCCAGCAACAGCCAGCATTCTTATCATTGCCCACTGTGTCCCCACATTTCCTGATGAGGTGATACATTTAGCTTTGATTTGATATAAAAAAAAACACCCAGCACGCCCCTGCAGGCGGTTTATCCTTCAAGCTCAGGTCCTCTACCAGAGGCCTGGGAGCTTGAGGGTCCTGCGCAGTATCTTAGCTGTTCCCAGGACTGCGCTCTTCTGGACAGAGATCTCCGATGCTGGAGCCACTCGCCTAGCTTGGGAGTCACCGCACCTAGTGCTCCGATTACCACGGGGACCACCGTTACCTTCACCCTCCACATCCTCTCGAGCTCTTCTCTGAGCCCTTGGTATTTCTCCAGCTTCTCGTGTTCCTTCTTCCTGATATTGCTGTCATTCGGAACCGCTACATTGATCACTACGGCCGTCTTCTTCTGTTTGTCTACCACCACTATGTCCGGTTGGTTAGCCACCACCATTTTGTCCGTCTGTATCTGGAAGTCCCACAGGATCTTAGCTCGGTCATTCTCCACCACCCTTGGGGGCATCTCCCATTTTGACCTCGGGACTTCCAGGTTATACTCGGCACAGATGTTCCTGTACACTATGCCGGCCACTTGGTTATGGCGTTCCATGTATGCCTTGCCTGCTAGCATCTTGCACCCTGCTGTTATGTGCTGGATTGTCTCTGGGGCATCTTTACACAGCCTGCACCTGGGGTCTTGCCTGGTGTGATAGACCCCAGCCTCTATGGATCTTGTGCTTAGTGCTTGTTCTTGTGCTGCCATGATTAGTGCCTCTGTGCTGTCTTTCAGTCCAGCTTTGTCCAGCCACTGGTAGGATTTCTGGATATCAGCCACCTCCTCTATCTGCCGGTGGTACATACCGTGCAGGGGCCTGTCCTTCCATGATGGTTCTTCCTCTTCCTCCTCTTTCTTGGGTTTCTGCTGCCTGAGGTATTCACTGAGCACTCGGTCAGTTGAGGCCATCTTCCTGGTCGAGAATGATTAAGGCAGTTGCTAGACTCAAGCGCTATGTGAAAGAAGCAATGGATCACAAGAGTAGATCACACGACATCAGTAGTCTACAAGAGAGAAAGGAAGCAGAGTTAACAATCATAAAGATGGTTCAAGAAACAGCCTTTGTTCAGGAAATAAAAACCTTGCAACACCACAATGTGATGCAGATTGAAGACAAGATTAACAAGTTACACAAGTTATGTCCACTTCTTATGTCCACTTCTTGATGACCAAGGCATTCTTCGGGTAGGCGGACGCTTAACACATGCAGCTTTGCATCCCAATGTCAAGCATCCAGCAATCCTGCCAAGAGACAGTCACGTGTCGGCACTACTGGCCGAACATTATCACGAGAAGACATACCATAAAGGATGAGGGATCACCATGAATGAACTTCGAGCTAATGGATTCTGGATTCTTGGATGCAGCAAGATTGTGTCATCTTACATCTATAAATGTGTAAAATGCAGAAGGTTCAGAAGGCGCACAGAGCAGCAGAAGATTGCAGACCTCCCGGAGGATCGGATAGAGACCACACCGCCATACACCTACTGTGGGATGGACTGCTTTGGTCCTTTTTATGTCAAAGAAGGCCGCAAGGAGCTAAAGCGTTATGACTTGCTAATCACTTGCATGTGCTCTAGAGCAGTGCATCTTGAAATGCTTGACGATCTCTCTACGGATTCCCTCATCAACTCCTTGCGTGCATTCATAGCTATCAGAGGTACAGTTCGCCAGATAAGATGCGATCAAGGCATGAATTCTGTCGGCACTAGAAATGAGTTTATTGAAGCATTTAAGGAAATGGATCAAACCAAGCTAGGGAAACTGGACTGCGAGTTCCTCATGAACACCCCAGCATCTAGTCATATGAGTGGTGTCTGGGAAAGACATATTCGCACCATAAGAAGTGTTCTCACGTCCATTCTGGAACAATCAGCCAAACAACTCGACAGCTCCTCTCTGAGGACATTCCTGTATGAAGTCATGGCAGTGATTAATAGCAGACCATTGACTACTGACCATCTACAGGGAGTGCAGAATTATTAGGCAAGTTGTATTTTTGAGGAATAATTCTATTATTGAACAACAACCATGTTCTCAATGAACCCAAAGAACTCATTAATATCAAAGCTGAATGTTTTTGGAAGTAGTTTTTAGTTTTAGCTATTTTAGGGGGATATCTGTGTGTGCAGGTGACTATTACTGTGCATAATTATTAGGCAACTTAACAAAAAACAAATATATACCCATTTCAATTATTTATTTTTACCAGTGAAACCAATATAACATCTCCACATTCACAAATATACATTTCTGACATTCAAAAACAAAACAAAAACAAATCAGCCACCAATATAGCCACCTTTCTTTGCAAGGACACTCAAAAGCCTGCCATCCATGGATTCTGTCAGTGTTTTGATCTGTTCACCATCAACATTGCGTGCAGCAGCAACCACAGCCTCCCAGACACTGTTCAGAGAGGTGTACTGTTTTCCCTCCTTGTAAATCTCACATTTGATGATGGACCACAGGTTCTCAATGGGGTTCAGGTCAGGTGAACAAGGAGGCCATGTCATTAGTTTTTCTTCTTTTACAGTGGGGCAAAAAAGTATTTAGTCAACCACCGATTGTGCAAGTTCCCCCACCTAAAATGATGACAGAGGTCAGTAATTTGCACCAGAGGTACACTTCAACTGTGAGAGACAGAATGTGAAGAAAAAAATCCATGAATCCACATGGTAGGATTTGTAAAGGATTTATTTGTAAATCAGGGTGGAAAATAAGTATTTGGTCAATAACAAAAATACAACTCAATACTTTGTAACATAACCTTTGTTGGCAATAACAGAGGTCAAACGTTTACTATAGGTCTTTACCAGGTTTGCACACACAGTAGCTGGTATTTTGGCCCATTCCTCCATGCAGATCTTCTCGAGAGCAGTGATGTTTTGGGGCTGTCGCCGAGCAACACGGACTTTCAACTCCCGCCACAGATTTTCTATGGGGTTGAGGTCTGGAGACTGGCTAGGCCACTCCAGGACTTTCAAATGCTTCTTACGGAGCCACTCCTTTGTTGCCCGGGCGGTGTGTTTTGGATCATTGTCATGTTGGAAGACCCAGCCTCGTTTCATCTTCAAAGTTCTCACTGATGGAAGGAGGTTTTGGCTCAAAATCTCACGATACATGGCCCCATTCATTCTGTCCTTAACACGGATCAGTCGTCCTGTCCCCTTGGCAGAAAAACAGCCCCATAGCATGATGTTTCCACCCCCATGCTTCACAGTAGGTATGGTGTTCTTGGGATGCAACTCAGTATTCTTCTTCCTCCAAACACGACGAGTTGAGTTTATACCAAAAAGTTCTACTTTGGTTTCATCTGACCACATGACATTCTCCCAATCCTCTGCTGTATCATCCATGTGCTCTCTGGCAAACTTCAGACGGGCCTGGACATGCACTGGCTTCAGCAGCGGAACACGTCTGGCACTGCGGGATTTGATTCCCTGCCGTTGTAGTGTGTTACTGATGGTGACCTTTGTTACTTTGGTCCCAGCTCTCTGCAGGTCATTCACCAGGTCCCCCCGTGTGGTTCTGGGATCTTTGCTCACCGTTCTCATGATCATTTTGACCCCACGGGATGAGATCTTGCGTGGAGCCCCAGATCGAGGGAGATTATCAGTGGTCTTGTATGTCTTCCATTTTCTGATGATTGCTCCCACAGTTGATTTTTTCACACCAAGCTGCTTGCCTATTGTAGATTCACTCTTCCCAGTCTGGTGCAGGTCTACAATACTTTTCCTGGTGTCCTTCGAAAGCTCTTTGGTCTTGGCCATGGCGGAGTTTGGAGTCTGACTGTTTGAGGCTGTGGACAGGTGTCTTTTATACAGATGATGAGTTCAAACAGGTGCCATTCATACAGGTAACGAGTGGGGGACAGAAAAGCGTCTTACAGAAGACGTTACAGGTCTGTGAGAGCCAGAGATTTTCCTTGTTTGAGGTGACCAAATACTTATTTTCCACCCTAATTTACGAATAAATTCTTTACAAATCCTACCATGTGGATTCATGGATTTTTTTTCACATTCTGTCTCTCACAGTTGAAGTGTACCTCTGGTGCAAATTACTGACCTCTGTCATCATTTTAAGTGGGGGAACTTGCACAATCGGTGGCTTACTAAATACTTTTTTGCCCCACTGTATACCCTTTCTTGCCAGCCACGCTGTGGAGTACTTGGATGCGTGCAGTGTTGGGGAGTAACGGAATACATGTACCGCCGTTACGTATTTAGAATACAAAATATGAGTAACTGTATTCCGTTACAGTTACCGTTTAAAAAGGTGGTATTCAGAATACAGTTACTTTGTTGAAATAAATGGATTACACTGCGGTACTTTCCTGTTTCATTTTGTCGCGGGTCAGGACTGTTTGGGTTTTGTTTGACAGCTACGTTCTGTTGTTCCAGGGTTACGGTTGCCATGGTTACAGGGCGACGCTCTCTCTCTCTGCGACTGTGTGTTTCCTGGGTGAGAGAGGCCTTTTCGTTGTTGTTGTTGTTGTTGTGCTAAGCTAACAGGCAGAATGCTACAAGCATAGCTCTAAAGAATGTAGCATCATGGGCAGTGTAGTCCGTGCTGCAGGGAGAATGGACTGCCATACACGTTATGTGTCTGTGAGCGCGAGGAGGGAGAAAAAGGGGAGTGGAAAGGTACGAGATGTCATCGAGGAAAAACGGGAGCTGGAAGCATGTAAATATAATAATAACCACTTCAGCCAAGAAGAGTGCCTGACGAGCCCAGTTGTAAGTACGCTATTTAGACTCGACTGTACACCGTGTTCGTGTTTTCCTCCGAAAACAATAAGTTCCGTTGGAGCAGCCTTTCAACGCCTCTCTCTGTCTGTCGCAAGAAAAGTTGACCCACACAACAAAGTAAAGCTATTTTTCGGCTACGAGCCGACAGGGACCCCGCCGTATTAGTCAGAGGTCCCTTTACTACAGTTCGGAGTCGCGGACCTTCAGTAATAGTAATAAATCACACAGCAATAGTACATTCACGTTGTTGTAAAAAGCATGATAATATATTAAGTAATCCAAAGTATTCAGAATACGTTACTGTCATTGAGTAACGGAACGGAATACGTTACAGAATACATTTTGGGGCATGTATTCTGTATTCTGTAATGGAATACATTTTAAAAGTAACCTTCTCAACACTGGATGCGTGTGATGGAGCATTGTCCTGCATGAAAATCATGTTTTTCTTGAAGGATGCAGACTTCTTCCTGCACCACTGCTTGAAGAAGGTGTCTTCCAGAAACTGGCAGTAGGACTGGGAGTTGAGCTTGACTCCATCCTCAACCTGAAAAGGCCCCACAAGCTCATCTTTGATGATACCAGCCCAAACCAGTACTCCACCTCCACCTTGCTGGCGTCTGAGTCGGACTGGAGCTCTCTGCCCTTTACCAATCCAGCCACGGGCCCATCAAGACTCACTCTCATTTCATCAGTCCATAAAACCTTAGAAAAACCAGTCTTGAGATATTTCTTGGCCCAGTCTTGACGTTTCAGCTTGTGCGTCTTGTTCAGTGGTGGTCGTCTTTCAGCCTTTCTTACCTTGGCCATGTCTCTGAGTATTGCACACCTTGTGCTTTTGGGCACTCCAGTGATGTTGCAGCTCTGAAATATGGCCAAACTGGTGGCAAGTGGCATCTTGGCAGCTGCACGCTTGACTTTTCTCAGTTCATGGGCAGTTATTTTGCACCTTGGTTTTTCCACACGCTTCTTGCGACCCTGTTGACTATTTTGAATGAAACGCTTGATTGTTCGATGATCACGCTTCAGAAGCTTTGCAATTTTGTAGTGATGTGACGTTCTGTATCGAGGCTTCGAAACGTGTGTCGAGTAATGGAGGGGGCGTTTCCGCGAAGCGCGTATCGAGGCTTGCTTCATTTATGGGAGGAGCTGAAAATGATGACGTCCGAAGCCTCGCTGCCCGGCTGTACCACGTGACTGGTTCAGGAAGCGGTTCGAACTTTGCCGCGAGCTATGACAGCGATATAAAGCCGTCAGACTTCATTCAAAATGTGGGTGTTTGATGGAGAGTTGCGGTTAGTGAGAGTTGGAGACAGTTTGTAGAGAGTTGGAGACAGTTTGGAGAGAGTTGGAGACAGTTTGGAGAGAGTTAGAGACAGTTTGGAGAGAGTTGGAGACAGTTTGGAGAGAGTTAGAGACAGTTTGGAGAGAGTTGGAGACAGTTTGGAGAGAGTTAGAGACAGTTTGGAGAGAGTTGGAGACAGTTTGGAGAGAGTTAGAGACAGTTTGGAGAGAGTTGGAGACAATTTGGAGAGAGTTGGAGACAGTTTGGAGAGAGTTGGAGACAGTTTGGAGAGAGTTGGAGACAGTTTGGAGAGAGTGAGAGACAGTTTGGAGAGAGCGAGAGACAGTTTGGAGAGAGCGAGAGACAGTTTGGAGAGAGTTGGAGACAGTTTGGAGAGAGCGAGAGACAGTTTGGAGAGAGTGAGAGACAGTTTGGAGAGAGTTAGAGACAGTTTGGAGAGAGCGAGAGACAGTTTGGAGAGAGTTGGAGACAGTTTGGAGAGAGTTGGAGACAGTTTGGAGAGAGTTAGAGACAGTTTGGAGAGAGTTAGAGACAGTTTGGAGAGAGTTGGAGACAGTTTGGAGAGAGTTGGAGACAGTTTGGAGAGAGTTAGAGACAGTTTGGAGAGAGTTAGAGAGAGTTTGGAGAGAGCGAGAGACAGTTTGGAGAGAGTTAGAGACAGTTTGGAGAGAGTTGGAGACAGTTTGGAGAGAGTTGGAGACAGTTTGGAGAGAGCGAGAGACAGTTTGGAGAGAGTTAGAGAGAGTTTGGAGAGAGCGAGAGACAGTTTGGAGAGAGTTAGAGACAGTTTGGAGAGAGTTGGCGACAGTTTGGAGAGAGCGAGAGACAGTTTGGAGAGAGTTGGAGACAGTTTGGAGAGAGTTGGAGACAGTTTGGAGAGAGTTAGAGACAGTTTGGAGAGAGTTAGAGACAGTTTGGAGAGAGCTGGAGACAGTTTGGAGAGAGTTGGAGACAGTTTGGAGAGAGCGAGAGACAGTTTGGAGAGAGTTAGAGACAGTTTGGAGAGAGTTAGAGACAGTTTGGAGAGAGTTGGAGACAGTTTGGAGAGAGTTGGAGACAGTTTGGAGAGAGCGAGAGACAGTTTGGAGAGAGTTAGAGACAGTTTGGAGAGAGTTGGAGACAGTTTGGAGAGAGTTAGAGACAGTTTGGAGAGAGCGAGAGACAGTTTGGAGAGAGCGAGAGACAGTTTGGAGAGAGTTAGAGACAGTTTGGAGAGAGCTGGAGACAGTTTGGAGAGAGTTAGAGACAGTTTGGAGAGAGTTGGAGACAGTTTGGAGAGAGTTAGAGACAGTTTGGAGAGAGTTGGAGACAGTTTGGAGAGAGTTAGAGACAGTTTGGAGAGAGCGAGAGACAGTTTGGAGAGAGTTAGAGACAGTTTGGAGAGAGTTAGAGACAGTTTGGAGAGAGCGAGAGACAGTTTGGAGAGAGTTAGAGACAGTTTGGAGAGAGCGAGAGACAGTTTGGAGAGAGTTAGAGACAGTTTGGAGAGAGTTGGAGACAGTTTGGAGAGAGCGAGAGACAGTTTGGAGAGAGCGAGAGACAGTTTGGAGAGAGTTGGAGACAGTTTGGAGAGAGCGAGAGACAGTTTGGAGAGAGTTAGAGACAGTTTGGAGAGAGTTGGAGACAGTTTGGAGACAGTTTGGAGAGAGCGAGAGACAGTTTGGAGAGAGTTGGAGACAGTTTGGAGAGAGCGAGAGACAGTTTGGAGAGAGCGAGAGACAGTTTGGAGAGAGCGAGAGACAGTTTGGAGAGAGTTAGAGACAGTTTGGAGAGAGCGAGAGACAGTTTGGAGAGAGTTAGAGACAGTTTGGAGAGAGCGAGAGACAGTTTGGAGAGAGTTAGAGACAGTTTGGAGAGAGCGAGAGACAGTTTGGAGAGAGTTGGAGACAGTTTGGAGAGAGTTGGAGACAGTTTGGAGAGAGCGAGAGACAGTTTGGAGAGAGCGAGAGACAGTTTGGAGAGAGTTGGAGACAGTTTGGAGAGAGCGAGAGACAGTTTGGAGAGAGTTAGAGACAGTTTGGAGAGAGTTGGAGACAGTTTGGAGACAGTTTGGAGGTTTAGGAGAGTGAGGAGAAAAAGACAGGAGAGAATGGAGCCAGCTACGAAGAGAAGGATGTCCTCCCCTGTGTGGGAACATTTTGAGCTCATATCTCCCAACAAGGTATGTAAATTTCCACAGAAGATGTATTTTCATAATACTGATCGTGCAATAAAACCTATGTTAAGCTGTCTGTACTTTTGTACAAGGTGAGGTGTTTGCTATGTGCCAGGGAGCTGGGATATAACAACAACACCTCATCCATGCTTAGGCACTACAGAGCTTTGCATGAGAATAAGGGGAACACCGATTGTGGAGCAAGACCAGGTGAGCCAACATGCTGTAATGTTACTAAATGATATAACAATATCATACAATGCAATAAGTGACGTGTGTGATATTTATATTTGTGCTTTGTTTTTATTGTCTTTCCTCAGCAGAGCAATCTCAAATAGATGAAGACCTGGTTAGCATGGTGATTGAGGACTCCCAGCCATTTAGCATTGTGGAGGACAGCGGATTTAAAAGATTTGTTAAATCATTAAATCCTAGTTATGTTCTCCCCACTAAAAAGGTCATAAAAGCAGTGAAAATTTAGTTTCTACAGAGTAAAATGTGAACAGGCAGGACTGAGGCTCAAAGCCTCAGTGTGTAGCTACACTACACACTGCTTCACAGCCACGTCGTACTTGTGAACAAAATGTTTTTACTTTCCTTTAGGCCCTGAAAGTCATGGTGGAGGCCAGGTACCAGGAGATGAAGGAGAAAGCTAAGGCCAGCATTGAGAAGGCAGCAGCTGTGAGTCTGACATCAGATATGTGGACCTCCATCAACACAGAGGCCTATCTTGCAGTCACCTGCCATTTTGTTGATGAGTCCAGCACATTAAACACCGTTGTTTTAGGAGTGCAATATTTTCCTAATGCACACACTGCAGAAAACATTGCACAAGTGAAAGGCACACTCATGGCAGAATGGGCAATTACTGACAAAGTCACATGCCTAGTAACAGATGGGGCTGCCAATATGGGGGCTTGTGCAAGGGAGCTAAGACTTAAACATGCCATATGCATAGCTCACACCCTGAACTTAGTGGTGAAGAAGGCCCTTGACCAGACCCCTGAGCTCTCTGACATCCGAGCCAAGTCCAGGAAGATCGTGGGATATTTCAGGAGCAGTACCTCTGCAAAGGTAAGTTCTTAAGTGGCTTAATTACAGTTTCTTTAATTCTACTTATGTGTATAGTTCTGCTCCCTTGACAATCTAATGTATGCTTTTTCAAATTGTATTTTGTAAGGAGAGGCTTTCAGTCGTGCAGGAACAACTAAGGAAGCCTCAACACAAACTACTACAGGAGGTGGAAACCCGCTGGAACAGCACTTACAATATGCTGGAAAGACTTTTCGAGCAAAGGGAGCCAGTGGGTGCTGCTTTGGCAAGTCTCACAACAGACATCCCACCTATGTCATCTGAGGAATTTGGTATAATTTCAGAGTGTCTGGTTGTCCTAGCACCATTTAACGATGCAACCACTGAGCTCTCTCAGGAAAAAAGGGTGTCTGGGTCAAAGGTCATACCTTTGCTCACTATGCTGAATCATTGCCTCAATGAACAAATGGTAGAACCACCATCCATTGGATCTTCTCTGGCTCAGAAGCTGAGGATGCTATTGAGAGAGAAGCTAGATAAAATACAGACCATGAGCATTATGTTCCTTGCGACACTGCTGGACCCAAGGTTCAGAAAACTCGGGTTTCTCAGCCCTACAAGAGCTAGCGAAGCAGAAAAAAGACTGAAAGCAGAATGTGCTTCCGTAATGAGGGCCTCCACCACCTCTTCCTCCGCACCACCACCACAGCCATCAACGTCACAATCTGTTGAGGCTGTTTCCCACGGTACCATTGTTATTGCATTTTAGTTGCATTTATATAAACTGAATGTTGGGTTTTCCACTGTATCTATTATTGTATGATCTACTGTACAATATAAAGCACCTTGAGGCGACTGTTGTTGTTATTTGGCGCTATAGAAATAACATTGAATTGGAAATTGAATTGGTAGTATCTCATAAGACTCTCCTTTTTGTTTAGGTAACAACCTGTGGCGTCGCCTGGATGAGAGTGTCAGGCAGACACAGACACAAAATGTGACAGCAGACGCAAATATTGAGGTCCAACGGTACATGATGGAGCCAAATATTGGAAGGCTGGAGGACCCCTCTTAAATACTGGGAGAGACAGAAATATGTCTACCCTCACTTATATAAGTTAGCACTGACATACCTGTGTACCCCTGCCTCATCTGTGCCCTGTGAGCGGGTGTTTTCAAAGGCAGGGGAAATATTGTCCAAAAAAAGAAATCGCGTACGACCTGCCACAGTGGAGAAACTGTTGTTTTTAAATAAAAACCAATGATGTGTCCCCTAAACACTAATCACTGTCCTTGCCTCAATGTTACAAAAGCACAACCACTGTCCACACCTCACCTCACAGTAAATGATCATTTCCATCTTAGGCATTTCCAAATGATCATTTTCCATACTGCCATCACTACAATATACATGTTTTACACACTCCTTTTGTTGTTGACATTTACAGGCTGTGTGCAAAATGCCACACTCTTCAAATTCATGCCAACTAATATTTTTACGTCCAGTAGGTGTCCTACTAGAGCAAATGAAGCTTCAAGAAGCTTCGCGTTGGGGTGAACCAATTGGATGAAAAGCTTCAGTGCTTCATGGGGCTTCATCTGCCCATCACTACAATTTTGAGACTGCTGCATCCCTCTGCAAGATATCTCACTATTTTTGACTTTTCTGAGCCTGTCAAGTCCTTCTTTTGACCCATTTTGCCAAAGGAAAGGACATTGCCTAATAATTCTGCACACCTGATATAGGGTGTTGATGTCATTAGACCACACCCCTTCTCATTACAGAGATGCACATCACCTAATATGCTTAATTGGTAGTAGGCTTTCAAGCCTATACAGCTTGGAGTAAGACAACATGCATGAAGAGGATGATGTGGACAAAATACTCATTTGCCTGATAATTCTGCACTCCCTGTATGTGATCCATCAAACCCAGAACCTTTAACACCGAATCACATACTAACCATGAAGTCCACAATCATCTCTCCACCTCCAGGAATGTTTGTGAAAGAAGATCTTTATCTCGTAAGAGGTGGCGTCGTGTTCACCTACTTGCCAACACTTTCTGGACGAGGTGGAAAAAGGAGTATTTGTTAAATCTTCAAGGCAGACAGAAGTGGACCAAAGAGCACAGAAATGCTAAGATCAATGATGTTGTCCTCCTGAAGGATGAGATAACTCTTCGCAACCAGTGGAAGTTGGCAAGGATCATTGAAGTGTACCCTGGAAAGGATGGAAGAGTAAGGAAGGTGAAATTGCTGCTGAGTGATCCAACCCTGGATAGAGCAGGGAAACGTACGTCCAAACCTGTGCACCTGGAAAGACCCATTCAAAAAGACAGTCATTCTGATTGAAGCCGAAGAAGATTCTCCACCGCACTCTGCTTAAAAGATAAGTCATTATAGTTCATTCAAAAGCAGTTCATTAGTTCATAGGCAATACTTTATTTTTCAAAATCACAAGTGATTGGTGGGAGTGTAACGGTGTTTTGCATTTTGTTTGTTGAGCTGTATGTCCAGAGTTTGCTCTTTTCCACCCTCTGGTGGTGAAGTATAGAGGGTCCAGTTGTTTGCAGTTTGGGTCTCCACCCTGTCACTTTATGGTAGTGCACATGGTGTCTGCATGCTGCTCCACACATGGAGAAAATATTGTTCAAAGAGAAGAGATAAGTGAGAAAGAAGGCCATAAAGGACTATTTAGCCCCTCCTGGATGACAGCTCACGAGGTTTGTGTATTTTAAATGTTTTATTTTCTGTATTTAAGGACTTTTGATTGATTGATACTAAGTACAAGAGCGCATTTTGATGTGATGTTTTTCTTTTATTGTTTTGTCCATGAGCAGTTCTCACGGGTTGTCAAGACCAGAATAAACCCTGTTTTATAACTCTACATTGTGCCTACATCAATCCTTGAGGGTGCTACAAATCTAAATGTTAAATCTAAATGTTACAGGAAATTATATATTTAGCTAACATGCAAATTTATTGTACGGCTCAACAGAAATACCAAAATAAAAGCTTTACGAAAACCTCCTGTGCAAAAGTGTGCCGGTAGTGGTCACATTGTGTCTGCTCTCCAATGATCGTCACTTCTCACCGCCATGAGCTGCTTCACTTCTTGCCTACGAGCATGTCCAGCGATTTGGCTGGACATGTGCTGCAGCGATTGTGAAGTCGAGACTGCAGCTGCCGAGAGTCCACTACTGCTGAACCTTTGGATGGCCGACAAAATGGATCTTCCGATGTTTTCAGCTAAGTCGCTGGAGGTGCTGGTAACTCACAGTTTTAAATGTAACCTAAGACCAACTCTTTCCTGGAAAATTTTGAAGTTGCTTGGGGTGAACCGCCTTGAAACTGTACCCTAATGTGTAAAACATGACATTTCCTGTTCACACTACATACTGCTGTGACCACAGTCAAATATGGCAGTTTCTAATGTGTTCAAAAGTGTGTGGTCCAGATTGGACAATCTATGTGTAAATGAGAGAAAATAAAATATTAATGGCCCAGGCAGACTGGCCAAATATGAAGCAGATCCAATAATATCCCTTGCACGTCCCCATATCACCAAGCATACTGTGGCCGATCTGTGCCAAACATCTCCTATGCCCACCCGGTGGTGATGGAGAATAACACCTGACCAAATGTAACACTGATGTATATCATGTGTGGAACCACAAGTAAAAATTTCATCTAGATTGGATGATGATTATAATCTAGTGCACATTTCCTGTTCCCACTAGGCACTAGACACCAACTGTTGCATTTCTGCCTTCACACTGTGAGTCCTCTGGGCTTATAAACGCAGCAGATACAATAAGGCCTTTGCATGTGTGCACAGGCCCTGATAAAAGGAATAGATACAATAAGGCCTTTGCATGTGTGCACAGGCCCTGATAAAAGGAATAGATACAATAGGGCCTTTGCACATTTTCTGCCCTAATAATAATAATGATAACAGTGTGTGAATGTGAGAGTGAATGAATAGTGGAATTGTAAAGCACTCTGAGGGCCTCGAAAAGCGCTATATAAATGCAATCCATTATTATTATTATTATTATTATTATTATTATTAATAATAATAATAATAATAATAATAATAATAATAATAATGAACAGAGCAATTACAAAAGGCCCAGTGACAAACAATGACAGTCACAAAAAATAAAACAATAAGCTTTAAGAGAAGACCATATGTAGGACCTTTATGTAAGACTGCTTTCTTCCATTTGCGCAACATCTCTAAAGTTAGAAATATCCTGTCTCAGAGTGACGCTGAAAAACTAGTTCATGCATTTATTACTTCCAGGCTGGACGACTGTAATTCATTATTATCAGGAAGTCCTAAAAACTCCCTGAAAAGCCTTCAGCTGATCCAAAATGCTGCAGCAAGAGTCCTGACAGGGACTAGAAAGAGAGAGCAGATTTCTCCTGTTTTGGCTTCCTGTTAAATCCAGAATTCAAAATCCTGCTCCTCACATACAAGGTCTTAAATAATCAGGCCCCATCTTATCTTAATGACCTTGTAGTACCATATCACCCTATTAGAGCACTTCGCTCTCGCTCTGCAGGCCTACTTGTTGTTCCTAGAGTATTTAAAAGTAGAATGGGAGGCAGAGCCTTCAGTTTTCAGGCCCCTCTTCTGTGGAACCAGCTTCCAGTTTGGATTCAGGAGACAGACACTATCTCTACTTTCAAGATTAGGCTTTAAACTTTCCTTTTTGCTAAAGCATATAGTTAGAGCTGGACCAGGTGACCCTGAATCCTCCCTTAGTTATGCTGCAATAGACGTAGGCTGTCGGGGATTCCCATGATGCATTGAGTTTTTCTTCTCACAATGTGTGAGTGAGAAATGTGTGAGATCGCACTTAATCATACTGTGTTGAACAGCATGTCTTTATCCTGTCTTCCTTCTCTCACCCCAACCGGTCGCAGCAGATGGCTCCGCCCCTCCCTGAGCCTGGTTCTGTCGGAGGTTTCTTCTTCTTAAAAAGGGTTTTTTCCTTCCCACTGTCGCCAAAGTGCTTGCTCATGGGGGGTCATATGATCATTGTTTTTTCTCTTTATGTATTATTGTAGGGTCGACCTTACAACATAAAGCGCATTGAGGCGACTGTTGTTGTGATTTGGCGCTGTGTAAATAAAATTGGATTGAATTGAATTGAAGACCTCACAAGCAACTACAAAAAGGAAGTCATCAGTCACCTGCAACAACTTGAAAAGGAAAACATCATTGACCTTCCTACATACCACCGACTATACCCAGGGTATGCTATACCCTACATATATATAGACTTACAAGCCACATTGAAGGTCCCACTCAGACCCATTGTTAGCAGTATAAATTCAGCCACCTACAACATTTCCAAGCACCTCGCCACCATCCTGGCACCCCTTGTGGGGAACGCACCCCATCACATCAAAAACTCAACTGACTTCACCAACAAGGTCCAGAGACGTACACTGGATCCACATTAAACTATAGTGTCCTTTGATATGATCTCAGTCTTCACTAGAGATGGACCGATCCGATATTACGTATCGGTATCGGTCCGATACTGACCTAAATTACTGGATCGGATATCGGAGAAAAATAAAAAATGTAATCCGATCCATTAAATATCACGAAAGCACCTCACAAAACTTGCAACACCCAAAGTTTTAATTTGATGCAAAATGAATAGAAGTCAATTACTGTATATAGTAACTGTTAAGTCTAATATACCCTAGTAAGCTATAGTACTTTTTCCTTTGGGAAGGTACCATCTGTGCAGTCTGCAATTTTGTTGAAGAAAGATGTTGAATCTATTTAATATTTCTTGAAAAATAATTGATTTCTGTGCATTTTTTTTCACAATGCATCAAATTAAGGTTGATTACGTCGATTAAGCATCATGAGGTGGAGCGTGAGGGGTGGTTCCCTATTTTTTATTTATTTATTTTTGTTGTTGCTGGGAGTTGGAACCCTATTAGTTAGGTTGCTTAATATTTATGCTAAGTACTCTTTAAAATACCAGAATAGGGAGGATGGTGTAGGTTTAAGTTTATTAGATTGATCAGTATTGCTGAACTATGAAATATTTTTTTGTATACAGGTATAACAGAATAGCTTTAGTGTAGTTGTTGTTTTAAACTTGAGTATGAACTTATACAAAATGCAGCAAGATATTTAAAAAACAGTTTTGTTGATTAAAAAACACTATATCGGATTCATATCGGTATCGGCAGATATCCAAATTTATGATATCGGTATCGGTATCGGACATAAAAAAGTGGTATCGTGCCATCTCTAGTCTTCACTCTGCATACCTAAAATATAGGCAGTGGAGACTTTCAGAAAACAACTACAGCAAGCAACGACTACCCTTAGAAAACATATTTTAAATACTAGAGTAGGGTCTCTATAGACAAAAACATGGATGTGCCATGGGCTCCCCAGTGTCACTTATTGTAGGACAGCACCTACACTCAAAAAAATCTGTTGTTGGATGAACACAATTTAATCATGGCACCCTTTTTGCACACAATTTAACCAAGTACAATAAACCCTTTTCGATCATGTCAAACCAACACATTTAGCATTTGGTGGTTTAATGTAATCAGATTACGTTGGCTCAACATACTATACTTACATTGATTTGAAGTGATTTATTTAAGTATGTAGAGTGAAATTTGTTTTAATTCATTCTACACAATTTAAAAAGTTTAGGAAAACAGAATTAAATCTTGTTGTTTCAACAACTACTTTGTTAATCAAGGCAATGATTTCACTCATTTCAACCAAATTATTTCAATTAGATTTGTTTACATTTGTTACACATTTAGAAACCCACTACTTTACAAAAAAAGTCACAATCAGATTATGATAACATTATCTTTATTAACTGGATTTAGTGGACAATATAAAAGCTTACCATTTTTGTACACCTGCAAGCATATACTTCAAAAGGTAAAATGTTAGAATACTTATTTACATAGGTAATATGTTGGAACCAAAGCTTCCACAACTAAAAACAGATGCAAAGTTTGCTCAATATATCGACTGCATTTTAAAAAATTAAACTAAAAGATAAAAATACATCTCCCACTTGGCAAGTTAAAACATGTGACAAAATCGAATTGTGTGAATTTGGAAAAATAAAATAAAATAATTAGAAATATTTTGGGGGCAATACAACAACAACAAAAAATTCCATAGGTGATGAAAATCTATATTTGTTTGGTGTATCTCATTGAAATAATTATTAGTTTGACCAATTTTTATATTTCTGTATTTATTTTTTTAATTTTGGTTGCAGTCCTCCACAGCTAGCAATATAGTTTTGCTGTGTTTTAAAACATGCTAGCAAGCAAAATGGACACAATAATACAGTGAACTTAACAGGTGGCAGTGGTCTTAAACTTTACAGGACCTTGATACATAAACACAACATAGTACTTCTGTCAGTACTTCTGATCCATTTTGAGCCATCTATATAAGGACAAACAAAAATCATCTGCAGTGCTGTATAAAAGGTGAATTGCCCAACAGAGAGAATCCAAAAACTTAAAAAAAAATGTTTTAAATGAAAGAAAAAAAATATAAACAACTCAAATATTAACATTATATATTGGAAATCACCATTGCACCAATGAACCATTCAAGACCTATCAGTCATTTTCAAGTGCTCTCACCCCATAAGCTTGTTTTTCAGAAACTGTACCTTTGAAGACAGCTTTTGTCCATCAAGATTTAAAAGTATCTTCTGGAGGACTTCAAAGGTGCATTTAAGTTCTGGTGGGTAGCTCAGGTTCAAACGGTATATGAGTCCAAACAACAGAGCACATGCTTGTGCAATGTTACCCAAATCAGTGTTAGCCTCCACACCCTCAATCACGACACCAACGTCCTCTGGGTCATCTTCAGGTTCAGCACCCTCCTTCTGGATGACGTACACCCCCATCACAGTTTGCTCCATGCAGCTTTTTGCCTCGCTGTCCGTATCCTACATGAAAAAGTATAAGACAACAAAGTAAAATTTAAGAGATTGTTTAAACAACTGTTTCTATGCTGTTCATAAAATCCAAGTAGTCAAAGTAATAAACAGAAAATTACACCACTAAAGTAGTTGTTAGTAATTACTCCAATACATAAATTATAAAATACACCTCTCATGTCAAAAGAGGTGGCATAATTGACCTCTCACCGGCCCCTCCCCCGAAAGGGCCATTGTCCAATTACACATTATAGCAACCGTTACTGTGTCTGACAAACATTAACCTCAAGCAAGATGGAGAAGCGGTGTGCCCACCGATACGCCGAGAGATTGTGTCTGGAGGAGTTGTGTTCTTTCCAGTCACAAAGTCAAAAACAACGTGAATGGATTAAACAGTGTGTATGGCCCCATTCCCAGGTAAATGTACCGAACATTATGAAGCATGTCTGCTCGCACATTCGGGTACCCATTGGTGCGCAGAGGAAACCATTTGTTTGTCGGACGTAGCAAGAGTAACTTAGGGGGACAGGACTCGAGAAAAGGCTAACTCAGCTGCTAAAATAAAACAGGTATAGAAGTGTTAGTACTAAACAGCTCAAAGTTCATAGACATTTCTATTTACAAATACTGATGACCATAACAATGAAAAAACAACAGGACTTGTTTTAATCCAAGTACAGATTCAAAAGCAATATTGTCTTGATGCATGTTAAATGCATTGTATGTTTGTGTATCAAGTTTAAGTAGGCATAAATTTCTTTCCTTCCAATACCAAATTCCAGAAATTCTTTATTGCAACGCTTAATACTGTTTGGTATTCAAGACATCCTTTCCCCAATACCAGGTGTCTTGTTGCTAATCTCAAAATTTTAATTTTAATGATTTGCATTTGAGGCAACGTCACAATTTGTATGAGAATGTTACAGACAACATGCTGTCACAATGGCTCACCAAGTACTCCTTTATTAACTTCTCATAGTCTTCGTTTAGGTGGATGCACAAAGACTTCAAGATGCATGCTCGTCTGGTATGGATGTTGTCATGCTGGAGAGGAGGAGGAGATAATATGAGCCAAAACCAGTCTGTTTTTCTTAAAGCTAGGGTAATCAGTTAACTTGCATAATTATTCTTTAGGTTAGAACCTGGCATGTACCACTTGTTAAGCCGAAACAAAATTGACAACTTCATCTCCAAATAAAAGTTATTTTTGCTGCCTATGACAAAGTCTACTCAATCCTAATACAAACCTTGGAGATGGCAAGCATGAGACCTCTTATTTTCTTTCCACGTGTCCCTCCTTTGGTCAGAAAGATTTCCATTAAGCGTGGCGTGTATTGGTCAAGCTCGGCAAAGAAAGTAGATAGCAGAGGCTTTGTGGTGATTCGCAGAAACTCCTTGTCAATCTGCAATAGAGAACAAATACATTGATTAAAAACGCAACTGTATATTTCACTCACTTCACATCTAAGCTGACTAAAGCTGCTTTTAGAAGACCATGCAGACATCAGTGCTGTCTGTGTAGGACATGAATCAGTCTGTGTCAGATACTGAATTTGAAATTTCCACTAAAGTCACAAGTAAGAGGCAAGTGGAACCAAGATCTAGGCCATTTGCTTTTTGAAGTTTGCAAAGACTGCTAAATTGCACCAGTGGTAGTTCACTCTTTGCAACACAGTATGCTGTTCTAAACAGATTTTTCAGGTTTATTTTTAGTATATTATTTGCAATTGGTGTTTGTTCTGGGAAAGATATTGCAGACTGAGCAATAATCCATTTCTAATGGGGGCCTTTCTTAAAATGACTGGTCCCAGTAACAAAGGCGCTTGTCGACTCAGAAATCGAGGGAAAACCAACAACACACCCGGCAGAACATTATGTTATTTACACGGGTGCACATAAGTGGTCCGCAAGTGCGCATTCGCTGTCAAAATAAAAGACGCGCAACAGATAAAAAGTTGCAACGCACGTTTGCATCCATATAAAAGGCACTGTTTTTGTCCGCTAGAGTGGGATTTTCACGGCACATTCTGCACCACATCTGTGTGTTCATCATTTGTTTGAAGCCAGCTCACCTCCTGCAATCACTTTTGCGAGAATACGCGCTTCTTTTGTGGTTCGGACTCCTTCTGACATTTCTTTGGAGGTGGAGGAAAACCAAAGTAATTGCTTAAAGGAGCTTCTTCGACATATTTAAGAGTTCTAAACAAATGTCTGTCCTCCTCCAGAAAATCTTATGTATGCAAACACGCGTTGCAACTTCTTATCTTGTGCGCGTTTTTTATTTTGACAGCAAATACGCACTTGCGGACCACTTATGTGCAGCCCCGGTTATATAGCTCGTCATGTTGCAGCCACAGAAATTCTTTTGTCCATGAAACCATAAAGCTGCACTTTCTTTTTGCCTTATAGTCTGATTTGTCATAACTTTTCCGTTTTGTGGTAAGCTTTTCTTTGGCTGTCACTTCTTCACCCTGACCTGTCTTATTTGGCTCAGCAGAACTACAATTAATATCCTGCTGCTTTTACACACGCACTCACATAACACTCAGCGATTGTCTGCGCGATCAACCTCTCACATGTTTAAGCTGCGGGAGATTTCACTTGTCATGTTTGCATAGTAAGCTAACGATTGATAAGACGATGTCAGAGGAATTGGTGCACAAATTATCATCACTCACAGATCAGTGCTGTCGCTCTCTATACACAGGTCGCGCGATTGCAAAGTGAAAGCAAAAAACAAGCGCAAATTCAAACGCGATTTCAATATGTCACATATTGACAGTGGCTCACCGATGCCAATGACATAATTACCCAGCTACATTTCCGAAAGAATGCAGAAGCATTGACATATATTTTTCCTTCTTATGACAGCCCGACGGGCAGGGCAGAGATAGATTTTGGTAGCCCGACTGGAAAAATCGCTAGCCCTGGGACGTCGGGCTAGCCATTTTGCGAGCCCTGTACAGTGTTTCAATAATTGTACCTACTACTCTCCCTGATGGAACAACGCTTGCACTGCCACATACAAGTCACTGAAAGAAAAAAAGAAAAGCAGTTTTAAGGATAGTTTTATTGGCACCTTTTTTTCACTTTGATTAAATCATAAAACTATCATAAAAAATATATGATGGTAAAAGGCTTACCATGTATTAAAGAGGAGGCACAAACAATCAGAAAAAGGGGTCAGCTTTCTTTGTGGTGTTACTATGGTAAAGAAAACAGAAAAAATTATTTTATAAAAATTCCACAGTGGATTTTTTTTTACTTTGTTGCAAATGTATAAAAAAAAATACAAATACATATAAATACCTCTTGCAATATAAAATTCACAGATAAATATCCAATCTGTTGCCAAATGTAATAGCAGTGTTTCACACTATGCAATAAAGATGCTGGTAGTTGCGGTAAAGGTCCGACAGGCAATTTTCATAACTATCCGCCATTGCCTTTTCCTCTGACCTCGTGTTTATGCTCTTTTTCCCATGCACTAGCATCAAGTCAATTCGAAGGATGCAGCCCCTGAATTTGGACACAGCTAATATTTAGCAAATCGCGCATGCTAGTTTAACTTGCATTACTGTGAGAGGCCGAATGCTTAAAATAAAAGGAGAGAGAAAGAAAGAAAGAAAGAAAAAATGCAAATGATAATAAAAAAAGTGAACAAAGACCATGTCTTGCAATAACCGTCATTTAAAACCAAAGTGAATGCTAACAGAGCTAGGTAGAAGTTCAATGAGACAACCATACTAGCTTTAGCTAACTTCATTTACTTTGAAAGTGAATTACAAACGTGTTAAATATTGAATTAAACATATCAATAACCGCTAAAAACACTATAAGACTAACTGCAAAAACGGGTAAAAAAAAAAAAAGAAAAACAATGAAGTGGAAATGCTAATAATAGTATAAATATACCCAGAGCGGATTATAAATCAGGTATTAGACGGTACCGATTGGCACCGTCTAATACCAGATTTTCACTGTATTTGCTCCACTCCCGCTGTCTAATGACAACTTACACATTTGGAATTAAAAACATTGTTGAACAATTAACGGACAGAACAATTTCGTTTGACCAAGATATTTTGAGTTATTTATTACTTACCTGTATTGTGGAAGATTCCGCAGAGGGAAATGGCAGTCCACTGAACACATATAACTTCTCCGCGTTCCGCCTCTTCACTTTTGGGAAGTTTGAGCATGCGCACTAGGCATCGGTTTTAGAGTTGTTGATTTAAAATAATTACATTTAATTGAACTGAAGAATGCAAATCTAGTTCATTAAACTTTTTGTTATTTTATGTTAAACCAACAACTGATAATGATTTAAAAACCTAAACTCAATATGTTCATGTTAAATAGACAAATGTCTATTGAATTAATCAAACAACTGCCTTAGTTGACTTTTTTGAGTGTAGCTGCTGGTACAGATGACACCTGGGTCATACATACCCAAATCAAATCAAATCAAATCACTTTTATTGTCACATCACATGTGCAGGTACATTGGTACAGCACATGTGAGTGAAATTCTTGTGTGCGAGCTTCACAAGCAACAGAGTTGTGCAAAATACAATAATGTAAACAAGCAAAATACAAGAATGGCTACATCTGAAACTAATAAATATATGTAGTATATGCAGAGCAGGCTGTACCTGCTGCGGAGACTCAGGTCGTTTGGGGTGGAGGGCCCACTCCTGAAGACCTTCTATGACTCTGTTGTGGCTTCTGCTATCTTTTATGGCGTGGTCTGCTGGGGCGGCAGCATCTCTGCTGGGGACAGGAAGAGACTGAACAGGGTGATCCGAAGGGCCAGCTCTGTTCTAGGATGCCCTCTGGACCCAGTGGAGGTGGTGAGTGACAGGAGAACGGCGGCTAAGCTGTCATCCCTGTTGGACAACATCTCCCACCCCATGCAGCAGACTGTGACAGCACTGAGCAGCTCCTTCAGTGGGAGACTGCGGCACCCACGGTGTGGGACGGAGAGATTTCGCAGGTCTTTCCTCCCCACTGCTGTCAGACTCCACAACAAAGACTTTAACTGATCAAGCACACACATCCATACATATGCAATAATACTAAGTGCAATAATCCTTTCTGTCATCGTTGTATTTTTACTCAGTTGTATATAGTATTTGTATTTGTATTCTATTTTTATCTTATTGTATATTTATTTTATTTTATTCTACTGTATATAGTATTTTATTTTATTCTATTCTGTACAGTTGTGTACTGTATTTATTCTTATTGTATTCTAATTTTTGGGTCATAACTTTTGCACTGTCCACTTCCTGCTGTGACAAAACAAATTTCCCACGTGTGGGACTAATAAAGGTTATCTTATCTTATCTTATCTTATCATATCTTATCTTATCTTATCTTACAATATATAATAGTGTATGCATTTCTGGATGTGTATACTAAATATTTTTTCTACGTGTGTGTGTGTGTGTGTGTGTGTGTGTGTGTGTGTACACATATTTTACAAATTAAATAGAGTAAACAATAAATAAAATATATAAAATATACAGAGTGAGACATGTGCAAAACAGTGGCATTACTGTACAGTATGGAGTGCATAATGTTGAAGTTCCAGTAGTGAAGCTGAGGTGTCTATGACGTGTTCAGCAGTCTGATGGCCTGATGGAAGAAGCTGTCTCTCAGTCTGCTGGTTCGGGACCGGATGCTGCAGAACCTCCTTCCTGATGGAAGCAGTCTGAACAGTTTATGGCTGGGGTGACTGGAGTCCTTGATGATCCTCCCCGCTTTCCTCAGGCAGCGCTTCCTGTAGATGTCTTGGAGGGAGGGAAGCTCACCTCCAATTATCCGTTCAGAGCACCGCACTACTCGCTGGAGAGCTTTGCAGTTGTAGGTGGTGCTGTTGCCATACCAGGTGGTGATGCATCCAGTGAGGATGCTCTCAATGGCACAGTGATAGAAGGTCCTGAGGATGCGGGGGCTCATGCCGAATCTTTTCAGTCTCCTGAGAAAGAAGAGGCGCTGCTGCGCCTTCTTCACTGTTTTGTTTGTGTGTACTGACCACGTAAGATCCTCAGCCAGATGTACGCCAAGGAACCGGAAGCTGCTCACTCTCTCCACAGCAGCGCCGCTGATGGTGATGGGGTCCACTATCAACTCCTTTGTCTTTGCGACGTTGAGGGTGAGATGGTTGTCTTGACACCAGTGGGTCAGGGCGCTGACCTCCTCCCTGTAAGCCGTCTCATCACCGTTGGTGATAAGACCCACCACTGTAGTGTCGTCCGCAAACTTCACAATGATGTTGGAGTTGTTAGTGGCCGTGCAGTCGTAGGTGTAGAGTGAGTACAGGAGAGGGCTCAGTACACACCCCTGTGGAGCACCAGTGTTCAGTGTGATGGGGGATGAGGTGATGCTGCCCAGTTTGACCACTTGGCGTCTGTCAGACAGGAAGCTAAGGATCCAGCTGCAGAGGGAGCTGCTCAGTCCTAGATCCTGCAGTTTCCTGTCCAGCTTCGAGGGAACGATGGTATTGAATGCTGAGCTGTAATCTACAAACAGCACCCTCACATACGTGTCTCTCTTCTCCAGGTGTGACAGGGCAGTGTGTAGTGTCAGGGCTATGGCATCATCAGTGGACCTGTTGTGGCGGTATGCGAACTGTACTACAAAGGAGAATACTTTGCCATTTTGGGACTGCACTATGTATAATGAGAAGAATGAAAACCTCAGTACTGAAGTTTACCAGGAGCCCCCACACACAGACCAGTACCTACTCTTTGACTCCCACCACCCTCTGAAAAACAAAGTTGGCATAATCAGGATCCTGCAACACCGGGGAGAAAACATTCCCCCTGAGCCAGAAGATAAAAAAAAGGAACACACACATGTAAAGAAAGCTCTTAAAATATGTGGTTAGCCCAATTGGGCTTTCATGAAATCAGAAAACTGTCTATCCCCCTCCCTTGCTTCTCACCAATTTGCTTACAGAGCAAATCGGTTCACAGAGGATGTCATCACCCTTCATAGAGCACTGAGCCATCTGGAGAACAGGAAGTGCTACGCGAGGATGCTTTTTGTGGACTGCTCAGTGTTCAACACCATAATCCCAGACATCCTCACCACCAAACTGGACCACCTTCAGATACACCCTGCAACCTGCTCCTGGATCAAAGATTTCCTCACATTTTGGCCTCGGTTTTTCCGACTTGGCTCCACCTCTCCTCTGCACTGTCACTCAGCACCAGCTCCCCAAAGAGTTGTGTTCTCAGCCCTCTACTGTATGCCCTGTTCACATATGAGTGTATACCAACTGTGGTGTGGCTTGCGGTGCTGTGCTGTGCAAGGAAGGCAGACGCACCTGCACGGCATCCGCAATCATGCCCTGCGGACTTAAGTATTGTACTGGGTCCTGTGTTTGGGGTTTGGTTGCGTTGAGCTTGCAGCGGGAGAGCTGCAGCTCTGTGTGTGCTAATAAAGTATGCTGCAAAGCACGAACATGCACCCGGGTCTGCAGTGGGTTTCTTACACCAACCTACACAACCAATGTAATCTCAGGTATGCCAATGACACCACAGTGGTTATGCTCGTCTCTGATGGAGATGAAACGGGGAACAGGGAGAGAATTTGTCCCACTGGTGTTTAGAAAATAACCTGAAGTTGAACATCCTTAAAACAAAAACACTCTAAATAGACTTCAGGAGGCACAGACAGGTCCATGACCCTCTCATTATGAATGGAGAACGTGTGGAATCTCTCTCCACCTTCAGGTTTCTGGGCACCCACTTTTCGGCTGATCTCACCTGGACCCACAACACCAATGCTCTGGTAAAGAAGACCCAGCACTGGCTGCACGTTCAACTTGTCCATAGGAAGAATAACCTGGAGCAGAAACTACTGCCCAATGGTCGGCGCCTAAGGTCGGTCAAGTCCCACTACTTCCCCTGGGCCATTTGGAGTGTCAACCCAAACTATCCTCCCATACCCCAGCTCCACCCACCAATTGGTGCCATGGCCTTTATCACTCAGGCTATTCCGACCAAGTCTTTTCTTTGCACTACCTCCGACCACTTTGCAACTATTTTGTAGGGCGATCGTGGCTCAAGAGTTGGGAGTTCCCCTTGTAATCGGAAGGTTGCCAGTTCGAGCCCCGGCTTGAACAGTCTCGGTCGTTGTGTCCTTGGGCAAGACGCTTCACCCGTTGCCTACTGGTGGTGGTCAGAGGGCCCAGTGGCGCCAGTGTCCGGCAGCCTCGCCTCTGTCAGTGCGCCCCAGGGTGGCTGTGGCTACAATGTAGGACCCTTTGTGGTCACACGGCAAGCGGCAGGTGTTGGCTATGAAGTGGTACAGTCGGACACAAACATATCGCATCAACCTTAAAGCATCAAGAAAGGCTGAAACTGCTTCTCTGGAGAGCCTGGTGAAGGAAAGAGATGATTTAGGGCCAGAGTTGCCAAATTGCATAATTCCTGCCTCCCTACAGCTGGTTTCACTGTCATCCTGTAGTGGAAGGACATTTTTCATTGTCTGAAATACAGCTGGTTAGAGTTGGAAATAAAGATCCTTTTTACTGTGCTGTAGTGTATTGTCCACCTGGCCTAAATAGCTCCTTTAACCTCCTAAGACCCTCCTAAGAACTCTTCCACGGCATGCATTTTTAATTTCTCTTTGATATTTGGGCTGATTGGCACCCGATGAATATAAAAACAAAGAATTGCCAGATTTTTTTTTAACCTGATTTTTGTTTCTAAGAAAAATGAGAGCCACATGTGAGGATATTTGTTTAAAATGTCGATAGAACAGTAGCAGTATAACGTCCTCGTAAGTGGATATCAGGCCCTTGTAGAGCAAAATTGAGTATTTTGGTCTAAATAACCCAAAATGTGATGTCCACATATGTGGACGGCAAGTCCTAGGAGGTTAAAGGAGTTCAGTTTTTTTATCCTCCCCCTTGAAGCTGTCCAGACTGGTTATAGTCTGGGATTTTAATATACACATGATGATGACTCTGATCTTTTTGCCCGAGGTTTCTAAATAATTTTTAATAATTCCTGTCTTTCTATTTTTAAAACTGTATGTCCTGTCAAAACCAGACTAGTTCCTGTTTCAAAGTCATCCCCCTGGATAAATGACAGCATTTGCTGTTTAAAGCGTTGTCATAGATTTGAGCGATCATGAAGGAAAACTCATCTACATGTCCATCTCCTTCATTTAAAGGACCTTTTAGTTTCTTTCGACACTTCAGTTCGAGATGCGAGGGCTGCCTATTTCTGCCTACTGGATAAATTCCAATCCGGCTTCTGTAGAGCTCACTCTACTGAAACTGCACTTCTGAGAGTCTCCAGTGACATTTTGATGAGACGTGATGCAGGAGAATGCTCTGTTTTGCTGATGCTGGACCTGACCTCTGCCTTTGACACTTACCTCCTATCAGGAACCTTGGTGTAACTTTTGACTCAGCTCTGCTGACATCCGTTGGACATCGTCATCATTGAAAGAGGAGCCACTGGCTCGTAGGTGTGCAGAGACTGCCGAGTCCTGGCCTGACAAGTTAGCTCTTCTGTGTTGTGCCATCTGCTTACCTAGAGATTCTTTGATTTCCCTTATGTATAAATCAGGGCAATCCTTCTGGCGCTTAACTGTGTACACTATATTATTGTGTTTGTGCCGAGGGACCCATTCCTTAGAGTAGACCAATTTTTGGCAGAGGGTGTTTTGGAGTTTAAAAGCCATGAGTAGAAAAAATGTGTCTCAACTGTTAAGATACTCCTGACACATACAGGGTCACTACAGGTTTTCACGTAGGCAGCGGTTGTCCTTCTCTCCTTGATTGGCTGGAGCTTTCTTTAGGAGCCTTCCCAGCTTTGACAAAAGTCCAACTGGGATAACCACATTTACTCAGGGCCTTCTTGATGTTCTTCTGCCTCCCTGGCTGCTGTATCTGTGGGGATGGTGTTTGCTCTGTGTTGTAGCGTCCTGATGACTTCTAGTTTGTACTCCAGTGGATGCTGAGAGTCAAACCTTGAGTACTGATCAGTATATGTTGGTTTATGGTACTCATCAACTTAAAATGTCAACTTTAAATGTCCCCAACACTGATGGAAATTTCATAGTCAAGGCTAACCTGTCATTTTTCATATCCTCCCTGGTGAACTTGATGTGCCGGTTCAGCAAGTTGATGTGATCAGTGAACTGTGGTACATCCTGAGATTAGATTTTCACTCAGGTGAAAATCTAATCTCAGGACATTACCAAGTCATTGGTTATAAAAGTCTCATATATTTTAACCACCAACAAACACAAATGTGAGAAAACTGTGAAACATGATGAATTTAGTTAGACTGCAACCGCAACAAAAAAACTTTGTCAATGTCAACTTAGGAAAAGAATAAAAGCTAAAATACAGCGGTTTGCACTAAGTGTCTGTATTGTAAGTATTATTAAAGACACTTCAAAGGACATTTTAGAAAATATTACATAATTCAATTAAATATTTCACAGTGTTTATTTTTTTAGACCCATGGAATGATGCATAGTCTCTCAGATGGTTTAGTGTTTTCTGTCATGCAACAGTGGCTCATAATTTGTTGGGTGTAGTAAAGAGCCGTTACAGATAAAGATCTAAAATGACAGTTTTCAGCTGCTCTAAGACGTTAATGCCTCTAGGTGTCAGTGTTGCTCCACATATTCCTCTCATGCGCCGCATTCAACTTCTAAGACACGATTAAACAGTTACTTTTCACAGTGAACATGGTCTAGTTATAACAGTATTGAAAATGTGTGAAGTTAAAATGTTATAGGTAGTTAAATGTTAATGTTGCAGTGAAATAACTAGAAAATGTCAAAATAACAAAGTGGATAAAATACTTTGCCAGAACATTAAAAGCTTAAAGGATGCCTGTGATTTAATAGCAAAGGCTGGTGTCTTTATATAGTATAATAATAAAGAAACAAAAGAAAACAATAAGTGGCCATGATATCTTGGTTAATTGGAAAACTGCACCCTCATGATTTCAATTCAATTTCAATTCAATTCATTTTATTTATACAGCACAAAATCACAACATTAGTCGCCTTTATATTGTAAGGTAGACCCTACAATGATATATACAGAGAAAAACCCACCAATCATATGACCCCCTATGAGCAGCACTTTCAAACAATGGGAAGGAAAAACTCCCTTTTAACAGGAAGAAACTACCGGCAGAACCAGGCTTGCCAACCAGGCCAAAACAAGGTTAACTGCCACGACTGGTTTTGGTGAGCTAAGGAAGACAGGATAAAAGACATGCTGTGGAAGATTTTAATTATAATCTGGCTCTCACTGATCATGCACCTGTGTCTGTAAATCTGGACAAAGTGCCTACTGTGATGCCTTTGACTAATAATATAGTTGAAGGGAAAATACACTGGGCTACCCTGACTGAGGAGGATCTTATGGTATACTTTGATCAGTCTGATGTTCTGCTGAGTAAGATTGAGCTACCAAAAGATGCATCTGCATGTTATGATGTTACCTGTACAAACGCTCAACATGTGGCTGAGTTGTGTTCTTTATATGAGAATATTGTAGAGTCCCTACTTGTGTCGAGCAGTTCATAGCCTAAGATGTATAAAGGTAAACCAGGCTGGAAGTTATATGCTGAGGAGCTTCATGCTGAGGCCTGAGGCTTGGGTGGAGTCTGGGCAGCAATTTTCTGGCCATTTTTTGACTATATGAAACACACAAATCCTAAATTTAAGTATGATTTACGTTTTATTAAAAGGAATGAAGCTACAGTAAGGGCCAATTGGGGATCAATATGGTAAATTATTTCTGGAAAGAAATCAAAAGAATGAATAGTGTTACGACATCTTTAGCAGCTAATATTGATGGTTTTAGTGGCTCTGAGGAAACGACTCGAATGTGGCAGAAACTCTTCAAATAAGCCATTCCTCTGCAGATGGTCTGTTAGCTGTTTGACAACTACTCTTTCAAGGATGTTCGATATGAAAGGAAGGTTGGAGATTGGCCTATAATTAGCTAAGACTGCTGGGTCTAGAGATGCTTTTTGAGTAAAGGTTTAACTACAGCCAGCTTGAAGGCCTGTGGTACATAGCCGATTATTAGAGATAGGTTGATCATATTTAAGATTGAAGCATTAATTAATGGCAGGACTTCTTTGAGCAGTTTTGTAGGAATGGGGTCTAAAAGACACGTTGATGGTTTGGAGGAAGTAATTATTGAAGTTAACTCAGAAAGATCAATTGGAGAAAAAGAGTCTAACTTAACATCAATGGTACTAAGAGTAGCTGTAGATGATATTACATCTGTGGGATGATTACTGGTCATTTTTTCTCTAATGATAAAAATTTTATTTGTGAAGAAGTTCATGAAGTCATTACTAGTTAACGTTAAAGGGATGGTTGGCTCAACAGAGCTCTGACTGTTTGTCAGCCTGGCTACAGAGCTGAAGAGAAAGATCTCGAGCTAACTGTTTATAAATAAAATGTAATTAAACTTAGCTTGTAGCCTGTTAGTAACAACTAAAGTACTGTATCTCCTTTCAACAAAGGGTCGACATGGGACAATTTCTAGAATATCACAAGTTAAAGGTCCTGCTATAAATTTTATCCGACTTAAGGAAATAAGTTTTAAGCTGATCAGGATCTGCAGATTTATTTGGAAGTAACCGTTTTAAAGACCTGAAGACCTCCATTACATTAGGAGGAGAAAGGTTAACAGATGTAATGTAAAGAGAGACCATTATACTTCATTAAGCTGTGTGACTCAGAAGAAACAAGATGTTCATTAAAAACAGCTAACAAACAGCTTCTTCCCTGGGATGGTGTTAACTAACACTACCCCCCCACCCCTACCCACCCACCAATTTCTAAACCTCATAACTCAGGGCAACTCACACATGGAGTCCAACTGTGCATTTTACTCCATGCACAGTTGGTACAGAGCACCTACAGGTCCGTTGTAAATGTACAGTGACAATAAAGGAGGGAAGTGTCATGGACCCTCAGTCCTCCCTGGCTGATTCCTCTGGATTTGTGTTCTGCCTTGGTCTCTGTCTCACTATCCACCTATTACAGATGATCTGGCTGCTATTCCCTGCTGGATCGTTGAACTGCACAGTAAGTTAAACCCTGGCTCTTTTTGTTCTGTGTTTGCACTGCCTTTGATGCCCCTGGAAATTTACTGGGTGTTTGTTCGACGCACACACACACACACACTTGCCTGGTGTGTGGTACGCCAAAACCTATGTCGAGAGAGAGTTTTTTTGTGGATTCCTTGGACCCCTTGGAGCACTGTTCCCCGTTTGCACTGTATTGTTGTGTACATATAGTCACTGTAAGTAAGCACACTGAACTTTGACCTTGTGAGTCCTTCACCTAAGTCCAATCTGCCTACTGGCAATAACAGAACCATCCAACCCAAAAAATGGACCTTTGCAGGAGGAGGCATGAGGATCTGGAGAACTAACCTCGATCGCTGAGCAGGACACAGAAGTTCGCACCTGCCATGTTTCAGGCCCTGGTGAATGATGTCCTCCTGGACTTCATTAACCATTTTTATTTTTGACAGTCTAGACAAGATCCTGATCTTCTCACAGTCCCTTCACATGAGCATGAGTCACATGAAATGCAAGTCCTCTGGTTCTTGATTGAAAAAAGTTTGTTCAATTCAATTCAATTTTATTTATATAGCGCCAAATCACAACAACAGTCGCCTCAAGGCGCTTCATAGATACAGAGAAAAACCCAACAATAATATGACCCCCTATGAGCAGCACTTTGGCAACAGTGGGAAGGAAAAACTCCCTTTTAACAGGAAGAAACCTCCGGCAGAACCAGGCTCAGGGAGGGGCGGCCATCTGCTGTGACCGGTTGGGGTGAGAGAAGGAAGACAGGATAAAGACATGCTGTGGAAGAGAGACAGAGGTTAATAACAGATATGATTCAATGCAGAGAGGTCTGTGAACACATAGTGAGTGAGAAAGGTGACTGGAAAGGAAAAACTCAATGCATCATGGGAATCCCCCGGCAGCCTACTTCTATTGCAGCATAACTAAGGGAGGATTCAGGGTCACCTGGTCCAGCCCTAACTATATGCTTTAGCAAAAAGGAAAGTTTGAAGCCTAATCTTGAAAGTAGAGATAGTGTCTGTCTCCTGAATCCAAACTGGAAGCTGGTTCCACAGAAGAGGGGCCTGAAAACTGAAGGCTCTCCCTCCCATTCTACTTTTAAATACTCTAGGAACAACAAGTAGGCCTGCAGAGCGAGAGCGGAGCGCTCTAATAGGGTGATATGGTACTACAAGGTCATTAAGATAAGATGGGGCCTGATTATTTAAGACCTTGTATGTGAGGAGCAGGATTTTGAATTCTGGATTTAACAGGAAGCCAAAACAGGAGAAATCTGCTCTCTCTTTCTAGTCCCTGTCAGGACTCTTGCTGCAGCATTTTGGATCAGCTGAAGGCTTTTCAGGGAGTTTTTAGGACTTCCTGATAATAATGAATTACAGTCGTCCAGCCTGGAAGTAATAAATGCATGAACTAGTTTTTCAGCGTCACTCTGAGACAGAATATTTCTAACTTTAGAGATGTTGCACAAATGGAAGAAAGCAGTCTTACATATTTGTTTAATATGTGCGTTGAAGGACATGTCCTGGTCAAAAATGACTCCAAGGTTCCCCACAGCGTTACTGGAGGCCAAGGTAATGCCATCCAGAGTAAGAATCTGGTTAGATACCATATTTCTAAGCTTTTCAGGGCCGAGTACAATAACCTCAGTTTGATCTGAATTAAGAAGCAGAAATGTCTGTGAAGGTTCTCAGTCATCCAGGTCATCGTAGTCAAAGGAGCTTGCAAAGAAAAGCGTCTGGACTTCTTTAAGTTACTTGAAGACGTTTCACCTCTCACCCGAGAAGCTTCTTCAGTTCTAAGGTCAAATGGTGGAGAGTCCCAGATATAAACCTAGTGGGAGTTTCCCCCCACAGAGGGACAAAAGGACCCCTGATGATCCTCTAATCAGCTGAGCCAAGGTGTGAAACTGGGTGTGAGTCCCAATCAGCCAGGGTTTCGGGTGAGCTCATTGTGAAACCTGGCCCCACCCTATCATGCGAATTCCTGAGGTCAGATGGCCCAGGATGTGAGTGGGCGTTAAGGCGTCTGGGGTCCAGTTTTGAGTTCCCTCCCCAGACGCCTTAACGCCGACTCACATCCTGGGCCATCTGACCTCGAATTAACGAATTAACCATCCTTCTCCCCTTCTGTGTCATTGGTTCGCACACCTTGAAGCCCAGCAAACCAAACCTGATCCTGGTAAATGTACTTGGGGTCATCTCTACATTGCCTACTCTGTCCAGTGAAAGGTAATTCATTTAGCACACACTGCTAAATTAACATTATCCCGCAAAAAATTCATACAATAGCCTTCCTCAAGCGTCTGTTCCGGAGGCCCTCCCTATTCAAGGATGTTCATTAATATATGTCTGCATTACTTACTGTTATTGATCACTTCTCCAAAGCTGCTCACTGGTTACTCTTTCCAAACTTTCCCCTGCATTAGAGACTGCACAACTCTTCACCAACCATGTTTTCTGGCTTTATGGCATCCCCCTGGACATTGTGTCTGACCGCCAAACCCAGTTCACTTCACAAGTCTTGCAAATTCTGCTCTGCACGGCACCAATTGGCGTGAGTCTGTCTTCTGGTTTTCATCCTCAGACTGGAGGAACTGGAGGTCCCTGTGTGCTACATTGCTTCAACTAATCAGTTCACTTTAGCTCCCAGCTGGCCTGGACAGAGTATGCCCACAATACCATGACTTCACCAGGAACCAGACCATCTCCCTTCAAGTAGTCTTTCGGATACCAGCTTCCACTCTTTCCATCTGTTAAAGGTAAGATTTCTGTTCCCTCAGACCAACGCCATTTTTGTAGGTGCTGCTGCTTTTTGAAAACTACCCATGCTGCCCTGCTAAGGACAATAGAAAAAAATAAGTGTCTGGTCAATTGCAGTAGAATCTCAGCACCTATCTACCATTCTGATCAAAATGTCTGGCTTTCCACTTGTTCTCTACTCATCTTGTGTTGCAGCAGACCCCAGCACAGGCTGGCCACCTCAACATGAGCCGTGACACCAGAACACCAGGCACTGGGAACCGGTCCACACCTGGTGGAGCCCCCACCATGTTACAAATAGGCCCAAGCCACCACAGACCACAACCCCCAAGGGAGCAAGCCAGCAACCATACTTAAATATTAAAATATGAACTCTCACTACTAAGTGTCAGGAGATTGCAGTCAGTTTTGCTTTCTTACACCTCCCAATTTAAGTGCATCATTATAATTACAGTGGCTGCTGTAGGACAAACAACTCTTCATCTTCACTGACTTCAAACACTTCTGAACACATTCATAGTTAATGTAAACTATGTAAAGTTTGCCTCTGCTATCAGTATCTGTCCTTGTGAATTTACTCTGAAGGAGATTGTAAAACTTTGTGAAAGGAGTCTGATAAACGTTTGTGAGTCAGTGACGCTTCTGTCCAATGACAGCCAAAGTAAGGTGAGTAACTGAGGATGTCCTGAACTTTTCTGTTGGCAAACGCTGCTGTCTTTGCTATTACAGCTCCTGTTAGCTGCTGTTAGCCTCTGTTAGTGAAACTTTCTTTTAAGTGAAAAAAACATTGCTGGGCTCAGACACTTAATGAATAAACTCTCACAGAATGAGAGAAAGTAGCCAAATTGTTTGTCAGGGGGAAGAGTGATTTGTAGGTGACTGAAACTCAATAATAGCTGACATAATATTAGCTTGTACCCAGCTGTTAATATTGTTTAGCTAGCTTGGTTGCATGGCTAATCTGCTAACAATAATTGTGACAGGCTGGAGTGCTCCTCAACCTTATTTGGGCAGTGGAGGTATGTGGTGGTGTCTGGTCTGTGGCTCAGCTGCAGAGGAAGGGTCATGCAATAGGTTTAGGGGCAGGGCCAGGAGAAGCTGGCGGGGCAGCTGCTATCAATTGTCTTATCATGCCTTCCCTATTTCAGTATTCCACTGGGACTGGGTGGGAGAGAACAACTGAGCTTTTTACAACTGCGAAGGAGCAGCCAAGCAGATGTGGTTGATACAGTATAAGGATTATAGATATAGATGCATAATAGATTATAGAGATAAACTGTATATAGATATAATTAGTATATTTTAAAAAATTAAACTTGCACCTCGAGCACAAGTGATGCCTGGTGTGTCATAATGGTTCTGTCAATATCACTGATCTTGTTACACTTTGCCTTTAGCATAGTAAAGTATTCTGTATCATTAATCGATTCTGCACAATGTGCATCATTTGTACTAAACCAAACTTTTCTGTGTTACAGTTGCTTTAATTGTGGGCAGGCTTCCTGTGCTGACAAATTCACAAATGTATGTGCAGTAGTTTTGGGTGTAAAAATGAGGGGCAAAAGCTAACACACATGTCCAAGAAGAAGAAGACAATTTGTTTATGTTGCCACATCAATGAAAATGTTTGTCAATATTTCAGTACAAAATAATTCTGCAGGCCTGCAGTCAGTTCCAGCTGATTTGTAATGAGTGAGCCCTGGACTTTCTGCTGTTAATCCCTATTGATGTACTCTCTCCCCCACTGTGAGTACCTCTATCTTTCAGCCTATTAGTTTTCATCGTGTCACAGACAGCCCTAATAGTGTTGCATACACACACAAACTCACAGCCGGATATAACTAAAACTATAAAACCCAAGGCCCTATTATTGTCCATGTGTGTGCATGTGTGTACCTCTGTGTGTGACAGTCTTATGGCCATGTGAGTGTGTATCTGTGTGCGTTCACCTTTTACTAGATTTTATGTGTGTTCTCAGACCTGCTGATTAAAAACATGCAACAGCAGACTGGTCGGCCTGGTGGCCTGCCCAGACCAGGGTGGTCTCAGAATTTAGCACAAGTCAGGCTTGCTTTGTTCAGGGTGGACCTCACTGGTGTCGGATCATTCAAATCCCCAGATTAAGCGTCTCTTTTCATTACATGTATGGCAAAACAATTTGGGTATTATTAAGAGTCCTGTTGTTTCCATGGAGTGACAATAAATCCAACATTTTTGCCTCTAACAAATTGCTCCCTGGTGCAGAGATTGATCCCTGGATTTATTTCATGTGAAGTTCACAGAAACTCTCTGCTGTCCAGGCTCTAAAAAACAACCAGTACCCGTTTTAAAAATGCTTATAACAAAATCTTATTTTTATTTACAATATTACTATAATAATATTTCACGATATTTTATATCTGTCACTAGATGACTGTTTTACATTGACAGACGTCAGCTGTGTGTTCATACTCCCTCAGTGAGTGGATGAAGGTTTCACTCTATGGAAAGCAGTGCTGGACTGCTAATGTGGCATCGGGGCATTTGTCTGCTGGGCCAGTGGGTTAGTAGTTGTTTTTTCTTTGTCAATGTATTTATACAGGCCACAGTCGTGCTTGAAGGACCACTGTGCAACAGCCCTACAGGCACTGACAGCAGCCTATTTGTTCATTTTCATTACTGACACTTGATTGAACAATCTAATTTCTTAATGCAACTGGCCCCTCCCCTGCAATACCTGCACACTCACAAACCCAGCAAAAAGGCTGAGCAAAAAAAGTATTGTTTCAATTTAACAAACAATTTAGCTGGCTGCTGCAGCGCTCACAGTCATAGGAAGTGACTGTTTGTAGCATTAGCCATGAAGATGTGCAGGAGGCACAGCAGTCCCAACAACAGAGAGGGTCATTTGTAATGAATATTAGATAATACATGGTGGGACATAATTAGAAAGGGGGAGATTTAAGTCAAATGAATGGTTATTTTGAGCCCGAGCCACTCCTAATAGCTAAAGTGTAGCTTTAAATTGTCACATGGTGCACTGCAGTGAAAATATTTATAACCCCAAAACAACTGTACCAACGTGACTAAAAAGGAAAATTGCTTCAATATCAATAATCAAACAAATTGAAATAAATTCATAATATTTCTAAGCAAGTAGGTTGTAGTAGTCATACATACATTGAAAAATGTGTATTTTTAATCTCTATAAAGAAAGCAAAGAAATCAAAACTAAATTTGATAATAGCATTAAAACAACTATTATCAACTCTACCGTTTTATTATTGTTGTTCATATG